>NC_092512.1:68518059-68818659 GCF_047511675.1 Marmota flaviventris
GGGCAAAAGGTACACTTATGCATTTTTGATGGGACTGCAAATTGGTACAACTACTATGGAATGCAGTATTTCCTCAAAAAACCAGGAATGGAACCACCATATGACCCAGCTATTCCACTCCTTGGTATTTATCCAAAATAACTCAAATCTGAGTACTATAGTGATACAGGCATGTCAATGTTTATAGCTGTGCAATTTATAATAGCCAAGTTATGGAACCAGCCCAGATGCCCATCAATAGATGAATGGATATATATATATATATATATATATATATATATATATATATATATATATATATATATATATATTTCACACACATACACACACACTCAATGGAGTATTATTGCTCAGCCATAAAACAGAATGAAATTATAGCATAACTTAGGATATAAGTTATATCCTAAGTTAAAGTCAAGGGTCAAACGATTTTTCTCACATGTAAGAGAAAAAAGAAGAAGGAGGAATCCCATTGAAATAGAAGAGAGATAAGTGGAAACAGGAAGGGAATTGAAGAGGAGGGAGGAGGAGCTAGAAAAGGAAGGAATATGGAATGAAATTGACCAAACTATGCTAAGTGTACGTACGAATATACCACAGTGGATTTCATATATATATGTGTGTGTGTGCACGCGCGTGCTTGTGTGTGGGAGGAGAGACAGAGACAGAAAGAACTAATTTAAAGAATTATAAGTTGAAAGAAGTGCTATCTAGTAGAGCAGTGGGAAGACAGGGAAGGAAGGAGGAGGAGGGGAGGAAAAGTACTGGGGACTGAATTGGAGCACATTACATTCTATGGAATATACGTCTGTGATTGTGCCAGAATGAACCCCAGTATTATCTAAAACTATAATGCACTAATAAGAAGTATACTCCTAAAACATAAATTAAGATCTCTAAATTGATTAGAAAATACCCTAAAATTAAAACTAAACAAAATAGGACTGGGTTTGTAGCTCAGTGGTAGAGTGCTTACCTAGCATGTGTGAGGCACTGGATTCAATCCTCAGCACCACATAAAAATAAATAAATAAATAAAGGTATTGTGCCCATTTACAATTTAAAAAAAATAATAAAATTAATTATTGATTTAAAAAAATTCTACAAAATGTATCATCAAAATTATTAAAAGCCATTGGTATAAAATTTCAATTATTTGCAAAAATAAATTGTGTGGAGCTACAATATGCAAAACAAAACAAGCTCCCTGCCCCCCCCCCCCCCAAAAAAAAAAAAGAAAGAAAAACTGAGAAAGACATAATGAGGCCTTGTGGGTCAATGGAATGATTTTGGACCAGATGTGGGAAGAAAACAGGGCTCTGGCAGCAATGTAAACCTGGAGAAGCTTGGGATTTGTCACCTTTTCAACTATCCCTAGGTCTATCAATGCCTTCCATTTACACTAACTTTCCTATTGTTCCCTACCATTACATATCACCGGCAGCACCAAGAACTCTCTCAAGCCTTCTCCTAGAACATCAGTGAAGTTTTTAGCTATTTATTTTGTTATTATTTTTAGTTCAATTTACTCATTAAGATTTTAGTTTTGAATGGAGGTGTTTTTCATCCTTAATTTTTTTATGTTTATTTAGCTCTGAAATCTTTTTCTATATCAAGGTACATGCTTTCTCAGAGATGTTAATGTAGACGATTTCCCTCTATTTCCAGAATTTATGTATTATCTCAGAATAAATTAATCATCCGTAATTTTTGCTCATGTTCCTTCATATCTTTTTTTTGATGGTAGGATTTTTTTTGCTTTGTAGTTTTTGCTATTTGTTGTTGTTGTTTTACCTCACACATATTTAACAAGAGTAATTCACTGTATTTTTCCCAAAAGATGTTTAACTGATTAAATAAGAAAACATGAGGTTTTTAACTTCTTATTTATAAATTAAAATGTTTCTGTAAATTAACATTCTTGTTCATACTTGCTTTTTTTTTTAATAAAATATAGTAGATATTTTGAAGATTAAATAACAGACTCACGAGTAGGTAGTGTATTTTTATTAATTTTATAATTCATTTGTCTCAATTTTCATTTATCTTTCTGGGTCTTTTGCACAAAATTCCCAGCAGTGTAGTACCTAATGGTCCTGAGCAAAACATGATTCTAGAATCCTATCATGTCAACTATCATATCCGGTGACCAATGTGGCAGCTAAAAGGCTAGGCATGCTAATGCTCTTTGTAATGACTTTTCAGTCCCCTTACAAAGTTGAAGTTCTAATATTTATCTGTTCTCAAGGTCATTGATCTTGCCCTCAAATTTTAAAATATCACTGAAAATACATTGTTTGAGAAAAATTTTAATGCTGTAACTTAATTATATATTAATGACACCTATTTTTTGAGGAAATGAGAGATCATGATTAAAACTAATGATGCATTTTAAATGAATATATGAATAAAAGTTTGTATTTGTGAGTGTGTGTATATATATATATACATACAGGTAGGGACTCTGATTTTTCTACCATTGATTCCGCACTGCATATGCAGTGTTTACCACATAGCTCGTACAGAATATTTACTAAATTATCTCTCTCTCTCTCTCTGTTTTTCCTGTCTTTCTCCCTCCCCTTTTCTCCCCTGCCCAGCCATCTTCGAATATTCATATGGCTTTCAGGAGAAATAAATAAACAGATGCTATTTTGAGGCTCTGAAATATGAGTTTCAAATATGACCAAAAATAGCTAACCAAATAAATGAATAGATTTAAAAAATAAACTATTTCTTTTATAATGACTACAAATTCACATGGTGTCATAGAAATAATATAAGGAAGAAATAATATAGAGACCCTCAATATCCTGGACCCTCAATGGCAAGTATAATAGTATGTCACAAATAACATATTGACCCCAATATGGAACAATTCCATGGGAACAGGATCTTCCTGTTAGCCTTCATAGTCACACTCATTTCTCATCCACTCCCAACCTGTCTAAACTCTGAACTACCATTAACTTTATACTCATTTCTGTGGTTTTCTCATTGAAGTAGATCATCTAAACAGAATCACATTGCATGGTAGGTTTAGGTATTGGTTTTTAACTCTCGGTATAACTCTTCAGAGATTCTTTCAGACTGTGTGTATTAATACTTCACTCATTTTTTTTTTTCTGCTGAGTGGTGTTTCATGTGATGATTCACAACAGTTTACTTAACCACTGAAGTTGAAAAACAACTGGGTTGTTTCCAGTGTTTGGCTGTTAGGAATAAAGCTTCTTTAAATGTTCATGTACAAGTTTTTGCATGAAGATGAATTTGAATTTATCTGGAATAAATGCTCATGAGAAATATCTGGATTGTAGGGTACTTCCCCTGACCCTGTAGTACTGGGGCTTGAACCCTGGGCATCTCAGTCTGTGTCATATCTTATTTGGTTTGAGTGTGCCTTTTTCTTGAGGGCTAATTATTTTGTAAATTTTCCATGTGCTTATTTGCTATCTGAATATCTACTTTAGTGAAATGTCATGTCTTTTGCCTATTGTAGTTTTTAATCTCTTTTTTATTAGATCTTATGGTTATACATAGGAGTTGGGTTCATCTCGATAAACATATATGCATGAAAGTTGATTTTGGTTCATGATCCCCCCTTTTCCCTCCTGACCTCCCTCCCCCGTCCCTTTCTCCTCCCTCTACTAGCCTTCCTTTTGCTCAGCTATTAATTTGTATTTGATTGGTTCTTTATTTAACCTGATCCTTCTCTCCCCCTTTCATTTATTTCACTCTAGCTTCTGCATGAGAGAAAATATTTGACCTTTGAGTTTCTGACTTTGGCTAATTTCACTTAGCATAATATTCTCCATTTCCATCCATTTATCAGCCAGTGCCATAATTTCATTCTTTTAAATGGTGGAGTAGAACTCCATTGTATGTGTGTATACACCCACACACACCCACACACATATATACATATAGATATACATACACATACACACACAGCACAGTTTCTTAATCCATTTATCCATCTATTGAAAAGCATCTGGGTTGATTTCATAATTTAACTATTGTAAATTTTGCTGCTATAAACATAGAAGTGGCTGTATTGTCATGGTACACTGATTTTAGATTTTGGGGGGAAGGAATGGGATAGCTGAGTAATATGGTGGTTCCATCCCTAGTTGTTTGAGGAATCTCCAAATTGCTTTCCAGAGTGGGTGTACTAGTCTGCAGTCCTGCCAAAAATGTACAAGGATACCTTTCTTCTCCACAACCTCACCAGCATTTATTGTTGTTAATGTTTTTGAACATTGCCATTCTGACTCGAGTGAGATGAATCTTAGTGTAGTTTTGATTGTTATTTTCCTGATTGATAGAGTTGTTAAATGTTTTTAAATATATTTGTTGGTAGTTTGTGTTTCGTCTATTGAGAAGCTTCTGATTAGTTCTTTTGCCCATTTATTGATTGGGTTGGTGTTTTGTTTTGTGGTAAGTTTTTTGAGTTCTTTATATATTTTGGATATTAATCCCCTATCAGAGGAGTAGCTGGCTAAGATTTCTTCCCATTCTGTATTTTGCCTATTATTTGAGGGGGAAGAGTACTGGGTATTGAACTAAGAGGCACTCAACCATTGAGCCACATTCCCCACCCTATTTTATATTTTATTTAGAGGCAGGGTCTCACTGAGTTGCTTAGTGCCTCACTGTTGCTGAGGCTGGTTTTGAACTCATGATCCTCCTGTCTGAGCCTCCAGAGCCGCTGGGATTACAGGAGTATGCCACCGCATCATGCTGTATTTTGTCTATTTTTTAATTGTATTGTTTTTTCTTATTAAATTTTGAGAGTTTCATATATATATTCTAGACATTAATTCTTTGTTGATTATATAGTTTGCAAATAATATTTTCCAGTGTGTAGTGTGCTTTTTTCTAACAGTGTCTTTCAAACAGCAAAATTTAAGAATTTTCATGAAGACCAATTTGTGCTTTTGCTGTCATATATATGAAATATTTTCCTATACAAAGATCCTTATGATATAATCTCGTCCCATCCCCCAAATTATGGTTTATTGTTAATGTACTTTATCTATTTTGAGTTTCACTTGTGTGTGTGTGTGTGTGTGTGTGTTTTCCAGGGAGCAAACCCAGGGCCTCACACATGCTAGGCAAGTGCTCTATGGCTGAACTACATCCCCAGCTTCTGAATTAATTTTTGTATTTTTATCAGGTATGCAAACTAGATTAAGGATTTTGTTTCTTTTACTTTTACTTTTACTTTTCTTTCTTTCTTTTTCTTTCTTCTTTTTTTTTCCTGCCTGATCTCCAGTTGTAAAACTGGAAGACTCAAATTATTATATCATTTCTTAAAAACACTATATTTTCTCCTGAATTGCTTTTGCATCTTTGTCAAAGATCAGTTGGGCATATTTACATAGGTCTATTTCTGTATTCTCAATTCTGTTCAATTGATTAATAATTTTTGAATTAAGGTACACTGACTTCACACTGCTCTTTTTAGGAACTGTCTTAGTTATTCTAAATCTTTGCCTTTTAGTATAAATTTTAGAATAATGTTTTATATATCTATAAAAACCTTGCTGGGATTTTTATAAGAATTGTGTTAAACATATATGTGCATGTGTATATATGTATACACATATGTATGTGTATGTGTACATATATGGATACATTGATATATTTTCTATGATTTGTCTTTTCATTCATAAATACATGTATTTCCATTAATTTAAAGTTGATTTCTCTCATACCTCTTATAGTTTCCAGCATACAAGTACTGTACTTGTCAGACTTACACTCAAGTACTTAATTTTTTTTGGTGATTATAAATGGCATTCCATTTTAAATTTTGGTATTTGCATGTTTGTTAGTACTATAGAAATACAAGTAATTTTAAAATGTTAATTTCGTGTCCTCTCTCAGTGCTTAATTCTTATTAGTCCTAGTTTGTGTGTGTCTATGTGAGAGACAGGGAGAGATTCCTTGCATTTAGACAGTTGCACCATCTGCAAACAGAAGTAGTTTTATTTCTCCCTTTCCAGTCTGTACATTCTGTACATTTATTTCCATTTCTAACCTTATGTAGTGGCTGCAACTTCTAGCATTATGTTTAGGAAGGGTGGTGAAATGAAATTCTTTACCTAGGTATTGATCTAAGGGGAAAACATTCATTCACCATAAAACAAAATGTTAGATTTTGTAAAAACTCTTTATGAAGTTGAAGAAGTTCCTCTCCATTGCTACTTTTTCCTTAGAGTTACCATCATGAATGTATATTAAGTTTGGATATTGATATGATCATGAGTATACCTTCCTTAGCCTGCTAATATAGTAGATTATATTGATCAATTTTTCAAATATTAAACCACTCCAGCATTCCTGGAATGAAATGAAATAAACTCATTTCACCATGGTGCATGATTCTTTTTATGTATTGCAGAATTCTATTTGCTGTTATTTTGTTAGGATTTTTTGTTTCTACACTAATGAGGGTTATGGGCCTGCAGTACTAACTTGCCTATGATTGGTACCAGGATAATACTAGTTTCATAAATTGAATTGGCAGTGTTTTGTTTTCTTCTGTTTTATGGGAGATTTTATGTCAAATTGATGTTTGTTTTTTTAAAAGTTTTGGTATAATGCCTCAGTTAAACTTTAATGGCTTGGAGAGTTCTTTTTTTTTTGTAGGGTTTAAAAAATTTATTTATTTATTTATTAAAAAAATTTTTAAAATTTGTTTTAATTAGTTATACATGGCAGTAAAATGCATTTATGCACTTTGATATATCATACATAGATGGGATATAATTTCTCATTTTTCAGAGTGTACATGTTGTAGAATCACATTGGTCAGTCACATATATACATAAAGTAATAACATCTGTTTATGTTCCTATCCCCGAATCCCCTCCCCTCCCTGTCCCTCCCTTCCCCCCCTTTACTTCCCTCTACCTAATCTAAGGTAACACTATTCTTCTCTAGTGCCCCCCCACCTTATTGTGAATGAGCATCCAAATATTAGAGAAAACATTTGGCCTTTGGTTTTTTTTGGGGATTGGTTTATTTTGCTTAGCATGATGTTCTTGAAATCCATCCATTTACTGACAAATGCCATAATTTCATTCTTCTTTAAAGCTGAGTAATATTTATATATATATATATATATATATATATATATATATATATATATATACATACATACATATATATATGTATATATATATATATATATGTATATATATATATATACATATATATATATGTATGTATATATATATGTATATATATATATACATATATATATATATGTATATATACATATATATATACACAAAATAAGTGATATATATATATATATATATAAAACTTATTTTGTCCATTCATCTATTGAAGGACACCTAGGTTGGTTGCATAGTTTAGCTATTGTGAATCAAGGTGCTATAAACATTGACATAGTTGCATTATTGTATTATGCAGATTTTAAGTTCTTTGAGTATAAACCGAGGAGTGGGATAGCTGGGTTAAATGGTGGCTCCATTCCAAGTTTGTAGGATTTGGTTTTTGAATTTAATTGTCTTAATAGTTGTGCAACACTTTGATCTCTTATTGGGTGAGTTGTGGTAGTCTGTATATCTTCAGGAATTGATGAATTCAAGTTGTCAAAATTATATCTACAAAATTGTTTTTCATGATACCTGTTCATCATTTTGAAGTTTGTAGAGTTTATAGTGATATTTCCAGTTTTGTTCCTGATGTTGGTGATTTGTGTCTTTTCTTTTTTCTTTATTAATCTTGTTTTCATCAGCTTTTTTCCTACTGTGAGTAAAACATCCGACCAGAACAATTTTAGAGAAGGAAAAGTTTATTTGAGGGCTCACAGTTTCAGAGGTCTGGGTCCATAGACAGTGGGCTCCATTCCTTGGGGCTTGAGGTGAGGCAGAACATCATGGCAGAAGAGTGTGGTAAAGGAAAGCAGCTCACATGTTGACCAGGAAGCAAAGAGAGAGAATCCACTCTCCAGATACAAATGTATACCCAAAGCCACACCCCCAATGCCAATCTCCTCCAGCCACACCCCACCTGCCTGCAGTTATCACTCAGCTAATCCCCACAGAGGATTAATTCACGGATTGGGTTAAGACTCTCACAACCCAGTCATTTCTCCTCCAAAACTTCTTGCGTTGCATTCATTTTACACATGAGCTTTTTTGGGGACACCTCACATCCAAACCATAACAAGTCTGGGCAGAGGTATACCAATATTGTGGATATTTATGAAGAACCAGCTTTTTGTTTCATTGATTTCCCCCATTGTTTCCTTGTTTTCAATTTTATAGATTTTTTCCTTTACTATTTATTTTATTTTCCTTGCTTGTCTTTACCTACCTCTTTGTAATTTTTTTTTTTTTAGGTGGGAACTTAAATTACTGACTTGAGATTGGTCCTCTTTTCTAATGTATGTACTTATCACTAAGAACCCCCTCTCAGCATTCCTGAAGCCGGCTCCTATAACTTTTAGTATGGTGTGTTTTCTTTCAGAACAGTGTAACTGTTCATTTCCCTTGAGACTTATTCTTTGACTTGAGGATTATGTAGTGGTGTGTTTAATGTCTGAGATTTTTCCTGTTATCTTTTCATTATTGGTTTCTTTTAAAAATCTTTTAAATTAGTATAAAATTAAATATATCAATAGGATACCGAGTGATATTTTGAGATATGTATACAATGTGTAATAATCAAATCAGGATAACTGGCATATCTATCACCTCAAATATTTATTATTTATTTGTATCAAGAACATGCAAAATCCTTTCTTCTAGCTAATCTCAAATATACAATAAATTGTTGTTAACTATAGCAACCCTACAGTGCTATGGAACACTAGAACTTACTCCTCTTAACTAATGTATTATTGTACACTATTTTCCCTGCCCCCTAACTTTCCAGCCTCTGGTAAACACTATTCTCATCTCAGTTTTCTGAGATCAAATTATTTAGCTCTCCTCTGCCTATTACTGGTTTCTAATTGGATAGTGCTGTGGTTTAAAAACAGTCTATATGGGGCTGGGGCTGGGGATGTGGCTCAAGCAGTAGCGCGCTCGCCTGGCATGCGTGAGGCCCAGGTTAGATCCTCAGCACCACATACAATGATGTTGTGTCTGCCGAAAAAACTAAAAAAAAATAAATATTAAAAAAATTCTCTCTCTCCCTCTCTCTCTTTAAAAAAAAAAAACAGTCTATATGATTTCAATTTTGAAGACTTTTTGAGGTTCCTTTTATGGCTCAGGACATAGTATATCTTAGTATATGTCAAAGGAAGCTTGGAAAGAATATTTATTCTGCTGTTTATTCAGTGGTGTGTCCTATAAGCATCAGTTGGATCCTGTTGATTGGTGGTACTGCTGAGATCTTCCATACGCAGCTGTTGTCTGTCTAGTTAAGAGAGGGGTGTTGACTCTTCAGCTATGATTGTAAATTTTTTTTGTTTCTCCGTCAGTTTTGTTAGTTTTTGTTTCACATACTTAACAATTTTATTGTATGATTCATGCACATTTCATATTGCTATGTCTTCTTGGTGGGCTGACCCTTTTATCTTTATATAATGTTCATATCTATCTGGTATTTTTTTTCCTCTAAAATCTACTTTCCTGTTAATATAGCTACTCCTACTTCATTTCGATTAATGTGTACATGCTTTCCTTCTTTTACTTTCAGCCTGCCTTACTTCAAACATTATCCTGAAAGGGTGGCTGGAATAATTCCTGGAGTTCAAAAACCAGCAGGCCTTAAGTCCTAATGTCTCAAACAGTGTCATGTTTGAAGGGATTTTTTTATGGACAACATAGAGTTGTCACTTTTTTTATCAATCGGCGTAGATCAATTTGCCAACATCTGTCTTTTAATGGACATATTTAAAGCATTTACATTCAATTCATATCTTAGGGCTTATGTCTACTTGCTCATTTTTTTCTGTTTTCTTTTTCCTGTTAATAATTTGAACATCTTTCAGAATTCTAGTGTTTTCCACTGTGTCTCTTTGTATAGCTTTTTTAGTGGCTGCTGTAGGTGTACATCTGTAACTTATTAAAGTCTAATGGTATAGTGTATTAAAAGTAAAATTCCTTAGATAAAGTATATTCAGTAGAGTTTATCCAAGCAAAGAAGAACACAAATAAGAACAGAATGAAACCGTAAAACAAAAGTAATTCACAAATTAGGCAGTTCCCAGAACAAGAGCAGGTTCTAAGATCTACAACCAATAATGTGATCTCGTGGCATTGATAGAAAACAGATGTGAGGCGCAGAGACAACTTAATTGGTACTAGAGTAATTGTTTAAGTGGATACACAGTCTCCTGCAGTTAATTAAAGCTCAACTACTGTAATTAAACTTCATATTGGTTTGGTCTGTTGGTGTTTATTAAGAGCCTAGTTCAAGTCAACAACCTCTAATAATTTTAACAATTCATTATGCCAGTGTGATGGTTAATTTTACATGTCAGACAGATATCGATTAAAGTAAATATTACCTAGGAATCTGGAAAGGCATTAGTTTGTGATGTGTCTGTGAGGATGAGTCCAGAGTAGATTAGCACTTGATTAGCCCAATGTGGCTGAGGGAAGGAGACCAGAAGACCTGCCCTCCATGTGATGGGCACCAGCCAATGGGCTGGGAGTCTACAGATAATAAGTACAGGAGACAAACTGATCTCCCTCACCTGAAAACTGGTAGTGTGATGGCTCTTGTTTTAGGTGTAAGGACTTCAGACTTTCTGGCTTTTGGACTCCAGGAATTACTCCAGCCACCTAGGTACTTGACTTTCAACCTCGAACTGAGGGCTACACCTTCAGCTTCCCTGGTTCTGAGGCTGCAGACACGAACTGAACCATACCTTTGGCCTCCAAGGGTCTTTAGCCTGGTGACGACCTATTGTGACTTCTCAGCTGCCACAATTAGGTGAGTCAGTTTCTCTAGTAAATTTCCTGTTACATATTTCTCTCTGTAGATCCTGCTGACTTTATCTTTGTGGAAAATCTGATTGATACCGCCAGTTTAAGTGAAATGCAACAACTTTACCTCCTTATAATCCCCTTTATCCTCCATAGTTCATAATATTATTACTTATTTCCTCTGCATACATTTAGAACCAATCAGGAAGGGTTATATTTTTTTTCTTCTGTCATGATTTTGAAGGAAAACCTATTATATTTACCACACTTTGGTTTATTGTGTTCTTCCTGATGTTCCAAATTTTCTTCTTTGTGAAATCCTTTGTTTAGAGAACTTCCTATAAAGAATCTTTCAGGCAATTTTTTTTTTTTTTTTTACTTTTTATTCACCTGAGAATTTTTTGACTTCCTCTTCATTTCTGATGAAGAGAGAGATTTTGGTAGACCTAAAATTCTGGGTTAAAAGTGGTTCCCTCCACCCCCTTCCAGCACCTGAAAACAGTTTGGCATTTCATTCTGGTCTCCAAAAGTTTCTGGTAAGAAATCTGACCTTCAAGTTGTGTTTCCCCAATAAGTAAATTGCTACTTCTCTCTTGTTTTAAGAGTTTCTTTCCCTTCTCTTTAGTTTTTTACAGAAGTTTCACTGTAATGTGTCCTCACATGGATTTCTTGGCCTTGATGTTTGAGCTTCATCAAGATTCTTCAGTCTGTAGGTTACGTCTTTTTTGCTCTGAGAAATTTTAAACCATTATTTCTTCAAGGGCTTTTTCAGTTCCATACACTTTTTCTCTCTCCTTTGTGAACTGTGATGACATAAATGCTAACATTATTATTTATTGTCCCACATAAATGCTAACATTATTATTTATTGCAAGCTATATGAATGTTTTTTCAGAGCTTTTTTTTCCCTCTGTTTATATAGATTGGGTATTATTTTTATTGTGTGGGGGAGGGGAATGAGATAGTACTGTGGATTGAACCCAGAGACATTCTACCACTTAGCCCTTTTTATTTTATGTCTTAAGTCTCACTTTTTGTTCAGCTGGCCTCGAACTTGCAATCTTCCTGCCTTAACCTCCTTAGTTGCTGGGATTACAAGTGTGTGCCAGCATGCAGCTCTGTTGTTATAGCAAGTGCACTAATTTTTCATGTTTCCAACAATTTGAATTTTTAAATATTTTATGTATTGTGTTTTAAAATTTTCATTTGGTCCTTCTTAATGTCTTCTACTTCTTTGATTCTATTTTTTTCATTCATTTCAAGAGTGTTTTTAATTGCTCATTGAGGTATTTTTATGATAGTTAGATAATACTAATATCTATTTCTGTCATCTTGGATGTCATTGATTGTCCTTTCCTTTCAATATGAGATCTTAGTTCTTGGTATGGTGAATGATTTACAATAGAAACTTGGACAGTTGGGGAATTAAGAGACTTTGGATTTTACTTAAGCTTTTGGTTTCAGTTTGCTTCCTTTGTCACGGCTCCAGTGGATAGAGAAAGGAATTCCGCCTCCTGTGCCTCTTGGGGAAGGAAGCCCTGGTCCCCCACTTGGTCTCCATTGACACCTGAGGGTGATGGCAGGAGTTTTGGTTCTTCACTGAGTCTCCACTGAAAACTTCCTGACTGGGAGGGATGGGAGTGCCTTATTATTGCTCCTCAATGACATCCCTCTACTGGGGATGGGCATAAAAGCAGGTTCCCTATGTGTTCTCTCCAGACTCTGTAGGGTAGGAAGGACCCTTGTTAAGCCTAATGAAGAACACGCTGGCTAGCCAGGTGTGTCGGCAAATACCTGTAATCCCAGTGGCTCTCAAGTCGGGAGGAAGGGGGATTGCAAGTACGAGGCCAGCCTCAGCAACTTAGCAAGGTCCCGTCCCAAAATAAAAAATAAAAAGGGCTGGAGAATGCAGCTCAGTGGTAAAGTGCCTCTATGTTCAATTTCTAGTATCAAGTAAAACAAAAACAAAAAAACCCAATCTGGCTCCCTCCTTGACCTTTCCTGTCACTATCCCTATGGCAATGTTGAGGCCCCTTCCTAGAGCCTGGCAGGAGCATAAGTCCAGAATTTTCCATTCAGCTTCTGGTGACATGGAGAGGCATCGAGCCATATTTTTTCTGTGATGTTTGGCTGGAGCACAGTGGTTATTGCATAAAAGCATTGTTTTTCTAGGCTTCTTCTTCCCTGTCCTTTGGCTAAAGGGAACAGCTCTACTGGGTGTTTTTTCTCCTGCCATTCCGTCCCTCCCCAACCAGTTGCATCTCTGCTCCACCTTCCTACCCTCACATCCTTCCTCTTCCTTGTCTAGCCCTTCCTCCCAGGGCAGGTGCACTCTTTTTTTTTTGCAGCTACTGTCATTGAATATCAGACTACAGGTTGTTTGGCCTTTAGGCTGTGGGACTTGTACCAGCATCCCTCTGGGGACTCTTAGGCCTTTGGCTTTGGCCTGGGGCTGCAATATTGGTATTTCTTGTTCTGAGGCTTCCAGATTCTTGGACACAGATACTCTACTCCCTTCTCTGGCTCTCTAGCATGCATATGGCCATTATGGGACTTCTCAGCCTCTGATTGTGAGCCAATCTACTGATTCCTCTCTCTCTACATATATTTTATTTGCTCTCTCTCTCTCTCTCTCTCTCTCTCTCTCTCTCTCTCTCTCTCTCTCTCTCGAGAACCCTACTAATGTGCAGTTGTTTTATAGATAATGTCCAGAGTTCTTAGTTGTATTTAGTAGTAGGAAATGGAAAAGTCTATTTCACCTTTCTGCACATGTAAGTCTCCCCATAATTTTGGTTTTGTTTTCAAAAATTTAGAAAATACATTTCCTTTCCCTCATATTTATCTTGTCAAAGTAAGTTCTTAAAAATATATCAACTCTGTAGACTTCTTAAAAATAGCAATGCACCAAACTTGTTTGAACACATATATAATGGTAGATTATTGAATGTGTACAATTATTCAATAAGCAAAGCATGTGCACACAAACACACACAAATTCTACAGAAAGAGTAACTGAAAATAAGATTTTTTTCTTTCCCAATAGATTCCAGTACTTGACAGGGGTGTATTTCTTGAGCATATCTCTTCTTAATTAGGTATTGCTACAGAAAATCTGTTCCAAAACTCAGTGCCTTAAAACATTCTCACATCCATGGCTCTTTAGTTTGGCTGCACATTGACAGGGCTAAGCTTGGCTCCGGATTCTAGGCTGCAGTTTGGATTCCAGTCAAAGTTTCTCTCATCTACTTGAACCAGTAGCTCTTGGGTCATGTGAATTGCTTCATGTGTCATTCTGAAATTCAACTGAGAGTGCAGACACTATCTGGAGGCACATTTTTTCCTATGGTAGATCAACAGGTCACTAAATCCCATAAGACATTCTAGGCCTCTACTCATATCTAGTTTACTAATGTTACATTGGTGTAAGAAAATCACAGTGAAACCCAGTGTGGTAGGGAAGTGTACCCTTCCAGTGGGAAGGGAGATGGATCAGAATTTGCTAAACATTATTATAAACTGTCAGTCTCCTTTACCCTTATTCTAATGAAAAGGTGGAGGAAAAGCTAACTTGGGCCATGTGGCACTTTACAAATGAACCAGGGACTTTTCTTCTTTTATTTGGTTATTTAGAATGCTGGACCTTTAGAATGCAGTCTTCATAGCACCAAAATTAGAAGCCTACTAGCTGTTCAGTGACCTTTCTCTTCATGTTTTGTCTCAAAGTAGCTTCTCCAAGTTTGACCTTCTCCTGCTGATATTGTTCTTCAAATAAACAACTGTTTTTCTCTACATTTCTATGCATCCAAGTACAAAAATCAAAACAAAACACAGAAAAGAAAAAAGATTGTCATCCGGTTATTCCTTGGTGCATGTAAGAGTGTGTATTTAAGTGTTGTCTGTGGCAATTCCTTCTTTCTGTAGTAGTTTGGAAAACTACTACAGAAATACAGTGCTTAGGATTGTACAGTGTTCTTTGACAAACTTTTGTCACTGTCATGCATAAATTAAGAATGTATAAATCTGTTTTACTACTCCAAGCCACATCATATTTATCCACATGTTTGGGGAAAACATTTGGAACATAAGGTGATACACTTGATTTTCAGCATATATGTGTTTTGATGGGATTTTTTGATATGTTGAAAAAAATCCCTTTACAACACTTATCCCAAAATTTAATTGTTTTCTTAGGTTCTCATATATTTCCACTTCTAATAATTCTAAATGTTTAAAAGTATTTCTCTAATTTGTGATGTAAATGATCTGATTTGTGAGTTTAAAAGATCACCAATTGTAGGAAAGCAGTAAACTTGGTATTTAATTCTACCTCTGGTATTTCCCAGATGTTTCACATTGGGTAAGTCGGCAGCCTTTCTGCCATTGTTTCCCAGTGGTACAGGGGGCCAATGATACTGACCCTACTGTATTATTAAGGCTGCATGAAATGATGCATCCTTAAGATATATTTTAAAAATCTTAAGCATACATTGATTGTATATATTAATGGGGTTTAGTTTGACATTTCCATACACACATGTAGTGTGCATTGGTCATATCCAACCACATTTCTTCCACCCTAACCCCTACCTCACACCTCTTTGAGTCCTTAGTAATCTCTATTTTATTTCAGGTCAACTTTTTTTTTTTTTTTTAGTCTCCACACAGGAGAGAGAACATGCAGTTCTTGTATTTCTATGTCTGCCTTATTTGATTTAACATAATATCCTCCAGCTCTATTCATTTTGTGTAAGGGGCAGGATTTCATTCTTTGTGGTTGAATAGTGGTCCATTGTGCATATAAACTAGGTTTTCTTTATCCATTCATCTGTTGATGGGCATCTAGGCTGATTCCATATTTTGACTATTTTGAGTAATGCTGCAATAAATAGGGGTATGCAGACATCCCTTTTGTATGCTGATTTTATTTCTTTTGAATATGTATCAAGGAGTGGAATAGCTGGATAATGGTCATTCTGTTTTAAGTTTTTTGAGGAACTGCCATATTGTTCTCTCTAGTGGCTGTACTAATTTACATTTCTACCAGTAGCGTATGAGAGTTCCTTTTCCTTCACATCCTTGCCAGCATTTTTTGTTTTTCTTTATTATTTTTTATTTTTAGTAGCCCTTTTAATTGGACTGAGATGGCATCTCTTGTACTTTTGGTTTGCATTTCCCTGGTGACTAGTGATATTTTTGAGCATTTTTTCATGTATCTGTTGGCTCTTTATATTTCTGCTCTTGACATTTATTCAGATCATTTGCTTACTTTTTAATTGGATTATTTTAACTGTTAAATTTTTGAGTATTAAATTCTTTTTGGATGAATAGGTAGCCAAGATTTTATCCCATTCTGTAAGTTGTCTCTTCCCAGTGTTGTTTCCTTTATTGTGTAGGAACTTTTTAGTTTGTTGCAATCCAACTGGTCAATTTTTGCTTTTGTTTCCTGTGCATTTTGTATTTTTATTCAGAAATACAAATTGCCTGTACCAATGTCTTGGAGTGTTTCCTCTGTTTTCTTCTAGTAGTTACAAAGTTTCAGGTCTTACATTTAGTCATTTGATACCTTTTCAGTTGATTTCTTTTTTTAAACAAAGTGAGAGAGAGCTTCTGCATGTGAATATCCAATTTTCTTAGCACCATTTGTTGAAGAGGCTGTCCTTTCTCCAATGCCTGTTTTAAGAAACAGCTGGCTGTAGATATGAGTTTGTTTGGGGGATCTCTATTATTTCTTGGTCTCTGTGTGTGTTTTTATGCCAATACCCAGGCTATTTTTCTTCCTGTGGCTCTGTAGTATGTCATGAAGTCTGATACTGTACTGTATTCAGCTTTGTTCTTTTTGTTCAAGATTGCTTTGGCTATTCAGGGTAATTTATGCTGCTTTATGATTTTTTAGGACTGTTTTTCTCATACTGTGAAGTCATTGGTATTTGGGAGATTGCATTGAATCTGTAAGTAGCTTTGGTTAGTGTGAACATTTTAACATTAACTCTTTTCAATCTATGAACATGGTAAGTCTTTGAATTTTTCAGTGTGTTCCTCGGTGTTTTATAATTTTCATCATAGAGGTCTTTTGCTTCCTTAGTGCTAGGTATTTTTTAAGCTATTATAAATGGGATTGCTCTCAATTTTCTTTATCAAATTTTTGAGAGGTGTGCATAAAAGCTGCTGCTTTGTGCTATTTTTATCCTACCTTGTTGCATTTACTAGTTCTAATAGTTTATTTTTTTGATACAATATTTAGGTTTTTCTATGTTTAGAATCATATCGTCTGCAAATAATGATAATTTGATTTCCTCCCATCCTATTTATGTGCCTAAATACATTTCTGTTGCCTAATTTCTCTGGATAAAACTTCTAGCACTATACTGAATGGACCAGTAATAATAGACACCCTTGTCATCTTCCTGATCTTAGAGGAAATGCTTCCATGTTTTCCTTATTCCATATGATCTTGGCTATGGGTTTGTTACATATTATTATTATGTTGAGATACAAGCCTTTTATACCTAATTTGTTCAGCTCTTTTAACATGACGGGATGCTGAATTTCATCAAATACTTTTTCCTGCTTCTATTGAGATGATCATGATTTTTTTAAATCACCATCATTCTGTTGATGTATTACATTTATTCATTTGTCCTATAATATAATTTGATATTATATAGAACCATTCTTTTATCCTAGGGATAAAAATCAACTTACTCATGGTGAATGATCTTTTTGATGTGCTGTGAAATTTGATTTGCTAGAATTTTGTTGAGAATGTCTGCATCCACATTCATCAGGGAATATTGGTCTATAGTTTTCTTATGTGCTTTCTAACTGTCTGGTTTTGGTAATATTGTAATTTAGCCTCCTAGAATGAATTTGGAAGGGTTCCTTTCTGTTTTAGTCAGCTTTTTCATTACTGTGACCAAAAGAACTAACAAGAACAGTTTTAGAGGAAGAAAAGATTATTTAGAGCTCATGGTTTCAGAGATGTTGGTTCATAGACAGCCATCCCTTGCTCTGGGCCCTAGATGAGGTAGGACATCATGGCCAAAGAGTGTGATGGAGGAAAGCAACTCAGGACATAGTACCAGAAAGCAGAGAGACTAAGCTCAGATCACAAATTATAAACCCTAAAGGCATTCCCTCAATAACCCATCTCCTCTAGTAGGTTTACTTGCCTGCAGTTATCATCCAGTTGATCCCTGTCAGAGAATCAATGCACTGATTAAGTTTAGGCTCTAATAACCCAATCATTTTACCTCTAAACTTCCCTACGCTATCTCACATATGATCATTTGGGGAACCCCTCACATCTAAGCCATAGCTCCTTTCAGTTCTGAGAAGAATTGGTATTAGTTATTCTTTAAAAGTTTGGTAAAATTCGGCAATGAAACTATCCAGACCTGGGGTTTTTCTTTGGGAGACAGTTTACTACCGATTCGATCACATTTCTTGTTGGTATATTCAGATACAATTTTAGTAGAGCATATGTGTCCTAAAGTTTCTCTATTTCTTATAGGTTATCCAATTCGCTAGCGTGTATTTGTCCAAAATAATCCCTAATGAGCCTTTATAGTTCCCTGATATCTCATTTTTCATCTCTCTTTCTTGAGTCTTTTTTTTTGTTAGTCTAGTTAAATATTGATCAATCTTATTTATCTTTTCCAAAAACAACTATTTGTTTCATTGACCTTTTAAGTTTTTTGTTTCAATTGCATTTTTGCTTTGATATTTGGTTTTATTCCTACTAATTTTGTGCTTGGTTTATTCAAATCTTTGAGATGCATCATTAGGTTGTTGATGTAAAATCTTTGTACTTTTTAATATAGGTGTTCACTGTTATAAACTTCTCTTAGTACTATTCTTTCTGCATCACGCAGGTTTCCATTTTCATTTCTTTCAAGAAATTTTCAAATTTCCCTCTTGCTTGTCTCAGTGACGTACTGTTAGTTTTTCAGTCTCCCTACATTTTTCCCATATTTATATTGGTGCATAATAGTTGTATATAATAGAGGGATTTATTGTTACATACTTGTATGTGTATACAATATACAAATATAACTTGGCCAATATCATTCCTTGGTATTTTTCATTTCTTTCCCCTACTCACCCCCACCTACACCCCCATTTCTTTGCTCTGCTAAACTCTTTAATTTTCATGAGACCCTCCGTGCCGCCTTTCTTTTCCTTTTCCTCTCTAGTTCCCAAATATGAGAGAAAACATGGCCATTGACTTTTGGATTTTGCCTTATTTCACTAAATATAATGTTCTCAAGTTCCATTTATGTTCCTGCAAATACCATAATTTAATTTTTCTTTATGGATGAATAAAACTCCATTGTGTATATATTCATCTGTTGATGGATACCTATGCTGGTTCCATAGTTCAGTTCGTGTGAATTGTGCTGCTACAAACATAGTTATGCATATATCAGGGTAGTAAGATGCTTTTGATTCTTCAGGGTAAATATTGAGTAGTTCTGAAGAACATCTGTAATAATTTCCATAGTGGTCATACTAATTTATATGCCCAATAGTACAAAAGTTTTTCTTTATTTCTACATCCTTTCCAACATTTGTATTCTTGATGATTGCCATTCTGACTAATGTGAGATGAAATTTCAGTATAGTTTTGATCTGCATTTCCCCAATTTCTAATAATGCTGAGTATTTTTTTTCATGTATTTGTTGGCCAGTTGTATTTACTTTGAGAGGTGTCAGTTCATTTTCTCATTTATTAATTGGGTAATTTTTGTGTGGGTGGTTGTATATTCTAGATCTTAACCCTCTATTAGATGAGTCACCAGCAAAGATTTTCTGTCATTCTGTAGGTTCTCTCTTTACATTGTTAATTGTTTCCTTTGCTGGGCCAAAGCTTTTTAACTTGATACCATCTCATTTATTAACTCTTAGTGTTATTTGACAAGTTTTAGGGGTCTTATTGAGAAAGTTTTGTCTGCACTTATGTGTTAGAGTGTTGAACCTATATTTTCTTCTAGGAGTTGCATAGTTTCTGGTATAATTCCTAGGTCATTGGATCCATTTTGAATTGGCTTTTGTGCAGGGGGAGAGAGATGAATCTAGTCTCTTCAATAGTTTTTCCAGGACCATTTGTTTAAAAGGCTGTCTTTTCTCCAATGTATATTTTTGGCACCACTGTCAAGGATCAAATGATTGTCTCTGTCTGGGTTTATCTCTGTGTCTTCTATTTCATTGGTATATGTGTCTGTTTTATGCAATAATATACAGTTTTTGTTAGTATTGTTGTGTGATATAATTTGAAGTCAAATATAGTAATGGTAATGCCTCCAACATTACTTTTTCTGTTTTGTTTTGAAGTGCATCAGCTCTCTCTGAGCCTTTTATTCTGACAAATATTAAGATTTTTTCTAATTCTGTGAGGAATGTCATTAGTATTTTTATAGAGATTGCATTGACTCAATATATTGCTCTAGGTAAGATGGCCATTTTAACAATACAATTCTGTCTGTCCATGAACACAGAGGTCTTTTGATATTCTGTCTTTAATTTCTTTTTTCTGGGGTGGGGAGGTTAACGGGGATTGAATTCAGGGGCACTCAACCACTGAGCCACATCCCCAGCCCTATTTTATATTTTAGAGACAGGGTCTCGCTGAATTGCTTAGCACCTCACTTTTGTTGGGACTGGCTTTGAACTTGTGATCCTCTTGCCTCAGCCTCCCTAGCCTCTGGGATTACAAGGTGCATGTCCAGGTTGTCTTTAATTTCTTTCTTCAATATTCTATAGTTTTCATGATAGAGGTCTTTTACCTCCTTGGCTAGATGTATTCCTATGTATTTATTATATATATATATATCATAATTTTTATATTTTAAACTTTTTTTTGAGGTTATGGTGAATGGAATTGTTTTCCTGACTTTTCTCTCAGTGGATTCCTTATTGGTGTATAGGAAAGCTCTTGATTTTTTTTTTTTAATTTTGATTTTGTAACCTGCTTCTTTGTTGAATATATTAACTCTAGAAGTCTTCTGATAGAGCTTTTTGGATTTTCTAAGTACAGGATCATATAATCTGTAAACAATGACAATTTGTCTTCTTTCCTATTTTAGCCCTTTTATTTCCTTTTCTTGTCCAATTGCTCTGACTAGAATTCCTAGGAGAATATTGAATAAGAGTTGAGAGTGAAAATCCTTATCTTGTTCCTGAATTTGAGGAAATGCACTGTGATGTTGACTTTGGGTTTGTTACAGATAGCCTTTTGATGTTGAATGAGGTTCTTTCTATCCCTAGTTTCTTCAGTGCTTTATCATGAATGGGTTTTGAATTTTGTTAAAGGTTTTCTCTGCATCTGTTGAAATGACTGAATTTTATCCTCTATTTTGTGATGAATTACATTTATTAATTTGCATGTTAAACCACCGTTGCATTCATCGGATAAAATCAACTTGGTCATGATGGGCATCTTCTTAATATATCTTGGATATGATGTGCTAATTTAAAGAAATTTTGCATCTAAATTCATCAGAGATATTGAACTCTAGTTTTTTTCCTTGTTGTGTCCCTACCTGGTTTTAGTACAGGGGTGATACTGGTTTCATAGATGAATTTGGAAATATTCTAACCTTTCTATTTCATGGAATAATTTGAGGAACATTGGCATTAGTTTTTCTTTAAAGATCTGGTAGAATTCATCTGAGAATCCTTCTGCTCCTGAGCTTTTCTTTTTTGAAAGGTTTTTGTTACTGCTTCTATCTCATTACAGTTATTGGTCTGTTTAGGTTTTCAATATCTTTTTGATTCATTTTCACAGGTCATAAGTGTATTTAAGTTTATCAATTTCTTCTATTTTTCCAATTTATTACACTAATTCTGTGGATTCATAACAATTCCATTCACCATAACCTTATAATCCTGTGGATTTCTGTGTTGTCTGTGGTGATTCTCCGTTTTCGTCTCTAATTTTTGTCTCTTCTTTTGCTTAGTTTTGGCTAAGGGCTTATCAATCTTGTTTATTTTCTCAAAGAACCAATTCTTCATTCATTGACCCTTTGTATTTTCCATTTCATTGTTTGTTTTTCTGCTCTGACCTAATTATTTCAACTGATTTTGGAATTCTTGTTTTTCAAAGTCTTGAAATGCATAGTTAGGTTATTTATTTGGAATATTTCAGATTTTTTTAAATGTAGGTACTCATAGCCATAAACTTTCCTCTTAGGATCTTCATATTATTGTCTCAGAGATTTTACTATGTTGTATCACAGTTCATTTGATATTTGATTCTAAAAGTTTTTAAATTTCTCCCAATTTCTTCTGTAACCTACCCATCATTCAAAATTGTACTGCTT
Organism: Marmota flaviventris; assembly: GCF_047511675.1. NCBI lineage: Eukaryota > Metazoa > Chordata > Mammalia > Rodentia > Sciuridae > Marmota > Marmota flaviventris. Next base: position 68,540,294 of record NC_092512.1, read on the forward strand.
AATCTCCATGTATTTATACAGTTTCTGTAGGGTTTTGGTGTTGATTTCTAAGTTAATTCCATTATAATCAGATAAGATGCAAGAAATTATATCAATTTTCTTTTATTTGCCAAGAGTTGTTTTGTGACCTAATATGTGTCTGTTTTGGAGATGTTTCCATGAGCATCTGAGAAGAAAATGTATTTAGTGATTGTTAGATGGAATATTCTATAGATGTCTGTTAAAGTCTATTTGATTTATAATAGTTTTTAGGTCTGAAGAGTCTTCACTGAGTTTGTCTGGATGACCAGTCTATTGGTCAGAGAAGTGTGTTAAAATCGCCCAGTTTTATTGTACTGGTATCAATCTGAGGCTTTAATCTGAGTAGTATGCGTTTTATGTAGTTAGGTGCATCAATGTTTGGGGCATAAATACTTACTATCTTTATAGCTTGTTGGATTGTTCTCTTTACCAGTGTGAAATGAGCTTCTTTGTCTCTAAGGATAATTTTGACTTGAATTCTGCTTTGTTGTTAGGAGAGTAGCCACTCCTGCTTATTTTCAAGCTCCATTTGCATGACATGTCAATTTCCATCCTTTCATTTTCAGGCTGTGGCTATCTTTTCCTATTAGGTGAATCTCTTACCAACAAATCATTGGGTCTTGTTTTTTAATTTATTATATCTTTTAATTGGAAATTTGAAGCTATTTACATGTCAGGTCATTATAGAAAGATGTTTACTAATTCCTGACATTTTGATTTACTTCTAATGTTCAATTTCTTCCTGTTTCTCATTTGCTTAGCTATTCATCAAATGAGATTTGTCCATTTATGAGCTCTGGAGTTTGTCTTTTATCATTGTGTATACATATACACACACATCCATGAACCTACTCAGCACAACAAGTGCACACACAAAGTTTCTTAGTGAAAATAATTATTTCAGTTTTCATTGAAGTAGTCAAAACTTTGAGGATGGATGTTCACTGCCTATGCCTATGATTCTTTCCATTTCTTCTTGGGCTATGTATTGCACATAAGAGAAAAAAGAGTACACACACACATGCATGCCAAAGCTAGAGGGTATTAAACTTTCTTTTTTTTTTTTCTGTTCCTCACCAAGCTGCTAGCTGGAGTAGCCTAAAACTGAAGATAATTGAAATAGCTCTCAGTTTCCCTTCTCACCAATATAAGGAAGTTTTGTGGATTGGAGAAAAAACAGGTTGATACACTCCCAGGGTGGGGCTGCTGCAGAGATCTAAGAGGGGAGTTCTAGTAGCTTGGGCTTAGGCCTAATCAGGTGTTAGGGACTTTGTTGGGTGGTATCTGTTCTGGAGAGATTTGATCAACACACTCCTAAGGCTGGGAAGATGCCAGTCTCTGCTGGGAGTCGGGCTATCTGGAGCTTCCCAAGAATTCTACTCAAGAAGAAGAGTAGCCAACTGTACACAAGTCTCAAATAGTTTGCTGCCCATGAATAGACTCTTCTAAGACTTAGTCCCTGAGGTATTCTCACCCACCTGTTCAGCTTCCCATTCCTCTTCATCTGGTCACGTTATCTGACTCAAAGGGAAAATAAGTTGCATTCCTTTCCATATTTGTGACTTGAATCACCCTGGGTACAATCTTCTCTGTGCCTGTTATATTCACATTCTGCTTGCTCACACACTAGGGCACACAACAGGCACTTGCTGGGGCAGTATGGCAATATTTGCTGTGATCTCGTGGGCTCCTGCTGTAGGAAACTGCAGCATGGCTTACCCAGGATGGCTCTTGGCCTCAGCTCTCAGTTTGGCAGTTGAGAAACAGCACTTTTCCAGCACCAATTTTCTGTGCAGCTTCTGGATCAGCTAAGTTCAGACTGCTTTTCTGATCTACAGGTTTTCCCGTGCCAAGTTTGTTCTTTGTGTCACTCTGTTGGTTATCCTCTCCTCTGTAGTAAACCAACAGCACTGCTGCTGACTCAACCATCTTGACTCCAGCATACTCCATTGCTCTTTGTTCAATGAACCAAAATTTCTAACACCCCAAGAGACTCTGATTGCCATAATTTATTTTCAGTGAATTCCCTCTTTCTTTCATCTTGCTGAGGAACAGTACTTCCCCTTCTTGAATCCTGAGTCATGGAGCAACTGGAAATGCAGTAATCTGCCATCTTGAATCCTTTCTCTCCATGTTTTGTATCATATCTAAAGTATTTTTGTTGTTGACTTTTGGTTTCATTCCATTGTCATCACAAAAGGTAGAGGATATGATTTAAAATTGTTTAGACTTATTTTATGGCTTAATACGTGGTCAATTCTAAAGAAAGTTTCATTTGCTGGTAAAAAGAATGTGTACTCTGCAGCTGTTGGATTGAATGTTCTATAAATGTCTGCTAAATCAAATTGATCTGTATTATAATTTAACTGTCTTCAATTTTTTTGAGGGGGGGTGTAAGAATAGGTAATGAAATCACCAGCTATTTTTGTAATGGAGCCTCTCTCCCCCATTAGGTATAATAGTATTTTATAGAATCGGGTGCTCCAATATTAGGTTAATATATATTTACAATTGTTACATCTTCTTGTTGCATTGATTCCTTAGTCATTATAGAGTGACCTTCTTTGTATCTTCTTATGGTTTTGTTTTACAGTCTATTTTGTGAGATAAGCATAGTGAGTACAGCTTGCTTTAGGTTTCAATTTGCTTGGAATATGATTTTCCATTATTTAACTTTCAGTCTATAATTTTTTTCTTGTGAGTTTTTTGTAGGCAGGATATTGTTATGTGTTTTTTATAAAATTACTTAGCCAGCCTTTATCTTTTAATTGAAGATTTTCATCCATTTACATTCAAAGTTATTAAAAAATATGAAGTTGTGCCCATTTTGCTAATTTCTTTTTTTGAAAATACTGTTCTTCTCTTGTTCACTTTTATGGCTTAATGTTTTACTGTATTGATAGTTTGATTCTCATTTATCTTTTGTGTATCTATTCTACATGAATTTATACATTCACATACTCTCATGATGGTAATTATCTTTTTTTTGTTGTTGTTGTTTTTTTTTACTTTTGGATATAGGACTCCCTTCAGTATCTTTTGTAAGGCAGGTCTGTTGGTCGTGTATTCTCTCAGTTTTTACTTGTCTTGGGTGATCTTTATTTCTACAAGGATAGCCTTGCTGGGTATAGCTATCTTGGTTGGCAGTTATTTCTTTTAGGACTTGAAATCTATCATTCCAATCTTTCCTGGACTGTGAGGTTTCTGTTGAGAAACCTGTTATTAGTCTCCTGGAGTTGTCCTTAAATGTTACTTGGTGCTTTTCTTTTACAGGTTTACAAATTTGTTTTCTTCATCCTATACTTTTTACGGTTTGAATATGATATAATGTGGTGAAGTCCTTCTCTAGTCATGTCTTATTGGGGTTCTACAAACCTCTATTATATGGATGTCCATTTTATTCACAAGATTAGGGAAATTTTATATTATTTCATTGAATAGTTTTCTATTTCCTTAATATTTATCTCCTTCAGATATTCCAAAAGTGCAGATATTTGATTATTTTTGCTTTCTTTTTTATTTCTCTGAATAGAACACTTCAAAAGACCTACCTTCTAGTTTAGATATTCTTTCTTCTTCATGATCTAGATGCTGTTGAGGCTTCCAACTGAAAAAAAAATGTTTTGACCTATTTTATTCTTTATTTCCAAGATTTGCTTGTTTCTTAAAAAAATGTCTTTTAGCTGAATTTTTCATTCATATTTTGCACTGTCTTCCTAAATTTATTTAACTCTTTATCTGTATTCCCTTTTGTCTTGTTGAGGTTTTTTTTCTCTTTTTGGCAGAGGGTACCAGGGATTGAATTTGGGGGCACTTGACCACTGAACCACATCCTTAGCCCTATTTTTTTTTTTTTTTGTATTTTATTTAAAGAAAGGGTCTCACTGAGTTGCTTAGCCTTACTTTTGCTAAGGCTGGCTTTGAACTCGTGAGCTCCTGCCTCAGCCTCCCAAGACACTGGGATTACAGGCATATGCTCCTGTATCCAGCTTGTTGATATTTTTAATATAATCATTCTTTTGAGTTTTTTAATATTCATTTCAGTTTCTTTGTAATCTGTTGCTAGAGTTACATTCTTTTTGAGGTATGTATTACCTACTTTTCCCATATTATGTTCCTACATTGATATTTGTGCAATTGGTGGGTCAGATATCTGTTCCATATCTTATGTGGTGTACATTTAGTAAGTGGCCATCTCCTGAAGATGTCTTGGTATCAGTTTCTTATGCAGTATTGACTTTATTTTCAGCTGGGGAGTGTAATGTAGTCTCCCTGTAGCTTCTTTGGCTATAATTAGTGAGTTAGTACCATATTGGAGTTGGAGAGAGATACTGTCTTTGGAGATCACACAGGAGTGAGTCCACTCTGAGTTCAGGTAAATAGGGTATAGGCAGCAGAATGTTCGGGGTGCACATAATTTTACTACTACTACACTGGGAGTGGTGGCTCCTGTCAGGTGATATGAATGTTGGCTCTGTTATTATAAGCATCTCTGGACTGGCTGCACCAATAGTGCTGAGGAGACTGAAATACTTTTCCTCTGACCAGACAGTGGTGCAGGCCTGGGTACTTCATGAAAGATGGTTGCAAACCAGAACACCTACTCTGTGGTGCTCACCCTCAGTCCTAACAACAGTGTGTGGTCAGTAGTGGTGATTGGCAGCAAGAATCATAAATGTGTGCTTGGAACCAGAGCTGTGGTGTTCCTTTTCTGCTGCTCCTACAGGAGTGCCCACACAGGAGTGGCATCTTAGCAACACCCCTATCCAGGTGCACCCAAGGAAAGGTTGATGACTGAGGTTTCCCTACCCCAACTTCCTCAGCTGAAATGTCCATGGCACAATTGATAGTAGGATATGGCTGGAGCTGAACAGATTTCTCCAGACATCCTTTGGCAATGTTCTCCAGGAACAGGATGATATCCAGAGCTGCATTATTCCTCCAGTACACATTATCATGCCCCTGCATGCAGGGAAACATTGGGACCACAATGTAATCTCTCTGTCCTGTCAGCAAGAGGCACCTATGTGCAGCACAGGGGTGGGGTAAAGCAAAATGCATGGGTCCTTCTGATGTGGCACCAATGTGAATCCACAAATGATGGGCGATGCCCTTGGTCCCCAATGGCAAACTCCCTGATCTGTTCCTTAAGGGTAGCACCCTTCATTCCCTGTCATAGCACCTGTCCTTAGAGTGCTAAGCAACCAGCAGATTTGAATGTGAATCACTCTGCTGGGCCAAGTTTGGTTCTCAGCCAACTGAAACCTCTGAAACTATGAACCAAAATAAACAATTTGAAAGGAGAAAAGATTTATCTCAAGTGTTTTATCAGTTTCATTCTTCTGAACTGGTGTAGTGAAATGTCTGTGTGCTTCAGAATGTTTTTTTTTTTTTTTACTTCAAGGAACTTATTTAAATTTTTGTTGCATATGATTCAGCAGCCATCACGCTACCCTCTTAGGAATTTTTGAATAGTGATGAAATTGAACTGGTAAATGGGTCTTCTGCCCCCTAGAGCAATTCAAATTCAGAAAGTAGGTCCTTTCTCAAGATGGCTCCTTGGTGTTCTCTGGGAAATGATGCAAAATCCTTTTCCAAGGCCCAGCTACTGTGCAGCTCTTAGGTTGCTTGTCAAGTTCACTATCACCAGTTTAACTATTCTAATAACTAGAATTGCTATCATCTGTACCAATAGTCTTTTAGGAGTCTCTTGTTCATTTTTACCCTACAAAGGGGAGACTCCACCTTACCTTGTGGAGCCAAGGTGACATATGCCATAATATTTTGTTTCTTTTACTGTGCTGTTGTGCCACACTGTGCATCTTACAAGGTTTTAGTCTCTTTCTGATTTTCAGTGTTCTTCTATGGCCATTTATGTCAAAAAGCACCCATAAACTTGTTGCTTTTGTTGTTTTTCTGTGAAGGAGGAGGCGAGTGCTGGGTGCCCCTCTTTAGCCATCTTGAAAAGTGCTGAAGCCATGCATTTTAAATTCTTCTGCAAACAACTGAATGCTTTTCCAATTACTTAAATAGACAAATATCAAAGGATTTATTAGTCAACTAACCAATTTGTAGGAAAAATACTTGAGATAAATGATTTCAAAGGAGGAAGGGTTGTTTTGGGCTCAGAGGTTTCAGTCCATGATTGCTTGGCTCCATAGCTTTGGGTCTGTGGGAGATTGAACATCAAGGCAGGGAGCATATGGTGAAGGAAAACGCCCATGTCATGGCAGCCAGTAAGTGAAAAGAAGCAAAGGAAAGAGCCAGGGTCCCAATGTACTCTTCAAGAGTGTGACCCAGGGACCTACTTCTTTCAACTAGTTCTCTCCTCTTACAGTTCTCCTCACCTCCCAATGGTGCCATTAGCTGGGGATCTAGCCCCTAACACACAAGCTTTTGGGAGACATATAATATCCAAACCATAACAAATGGGAACTACTAATTTTTTCTTTATGCTAAATTCCAAGTTATAACAATTGGGAAGAAATATCTTTTACTTAGATAGTTGGAAGGATTTCCTTTTTCATAATTCTTTGGGTTGGAAGGTGTGGTTGAAGTTGAATCTCTTTCATATCTATTGGATCAAACATTTTGTTAGAAGTTTTCTCAGTGGTAGAATTCCCATGAATACTAGGTTATAGGCTTAGTATTGTCTCATGAGTGTGCTATAAGACCATGGTAGGCCCTATAAATTCTTATTATCTCCACAATATTAAGTATGTTATAAAAATACTTAATATTCCCTATTTTTTTGGCATAAAAAGATGAAAATTGCTTCCATTTTTTTTCACTTCAAGGAACTTATTTAAGTAATTGTTGCATATGATTCAGAAGCCATCACACTATCCTCTTAGGAATTTTTGAAAACTGACAAAATTGAACTGGTAAATTATTTAAGATGTTTACAATGTTCTAAATTTCAAGTTTAACAAATAGCGAGGTTGATTTGTTTTGACATTTAATCCCAAAACTCAATTTTAATTTTATATGATTATTTATATGTGGGCATAGGTATATCTTTGGAAGGGTCTCAGACATTTTCCCTGGATCTTTATAATATCATAGTCCAAAGGTATGCAGACTGGATAAAGGGTATCCCAGAAGGGGCTCTTTAATTATGTGCTTTGGAAGATTTTCCTAACATTTATGGACTTGCCACTTCCTCCTACTGCTGTGTGGGAGTGGATTAATGCCTCAAACTTTGCACTATCAAGATTCACATATCTCTAATCTGCCTTACAACTTTCTGTGTAATAGGCAAAAAAAAAAAAAAAAAAAATGGCCCCTCAATGTCCCTGTACTATATTCTCTGAAATCTATGAATGTTTTTCCTTATAGAGAAAAGGGACTTTGTAGGTATCTTGAGATGGGGAGATGATTCTAGAGTATTTGGTTGGGCCCAATGTAACCAAGAGCCCTTGTAAGGTAAAGGAGGACACGGGAGGGTCAGAAGGTGATGTGATGACAGGAGCATAGGGATAGGCGATATCATTACTTTCTTCACTTTTGATCTCGGGTTCTGCTTGTCTTTGACTCAAATCCCTTATGTACATATTCCTCTGATTTCTTCCCAGATGCTGCCCTTTGGGGCACGATTACTGTCCCTCTTCTCCCTTCTACACACAATCTTATCTTTCCCCAATACTTCCTGGCAAAGCATATCCAAATAAATCTTATTGAGTGTGGTTTGCAGCTGTCCTTCAATCTGCCAGTCGAAACAATGTATTTTTTGAAGAATCGTGCTTTAAATTCCAAATCAAGAAAATTTTAATACTCCTAATGTTCTCAATATTTTGTCAGTTCAAATGCTTTTCTATTCACCTGCCTTGAGAATAAAATGGATGTACCATGAAGGTGTTTCTTATTCAGTTTAGACTTTTCCTTTCCTCCTGGCACAACAACTAAATTTCTTGTGATACTCAGACTTAAAGCCAGGTATTATCCACAACCTCAATCAGAACAAGTGCATTTCAGTCTTCCCCTCCATGAACAGTACCAAGGCAGGTACTGTTATGGCCCTGGACATCGGCAGGGTGGGAAGGCAGGGGAGTTGTTGGGAGACGGGGACCACTATGAAGGACAGGCTCCAAAGAGATGAAAGCCTGTGAGGCAGAGAGTATTCTGAAAATGAGAACTCCTTAAGGCTAAATCGTCCAAGTGGAAGTGGCAGCCATGTCACAGATGTGGCCCATGCAGTGGGAAATTTATGTAGAAAAAAAAGTAACAGAGGAGGTCCAAGTTCTGATATTTGAAACATCCATGAAACAGGATCAATGGGCTACAGTTAGTTTATATATTGAAAGGAAATTGAATTTGATTTTAGTGAATTTGCAATGGCCTCCTCACTCATTTTGGTCAGTTGCATAAAATCAGTTCAGTGACTCTAAGGGCCTCTAATGAGATGTAATTTAATATCATTTTCCTCTATTTCTCCACAATGTCTATCTTCATATATGAAGGGGGTAACTCAGAATAAGATAGGAAATCCAACCCTTTGACAGTAGATCAATACAAAGAAAACTTACTCCATCTGGCATACAAGCATTCTGAAACAACTGTTTGGAAACGAATACACTCAGCTTATTGAGGTGTGGTAACTCAATGAGGTGCAAAAAATGACTTAATTTTTCTTCAATCACTGCCTGCAACTGCACTGTGGCACATCTCTTTCAGGTCATTAAATGGCATTTGCAACAACCCTTTTAGCTTGTTTGTCACTTTTTGTCACGTAAAAATTCTCCTGCATATTAATCCAACTTAAACCTTTGCTCTTACATCAGTTGTATGCTTTCCTTCCTTTCCTGTCTTCCCTGAGCCTACCAGGCTTCCACTGAGGGACTGAAAAAGGTGGGGGCAAGGATGATCCTAGAACATTTCTTCTTGACTCTCCCACCCCATGTTCTTTTATTCCCCAGTGTTGGGGCAGGTACAGAGCAGGACATGCACATGCAACTCTAATATTATATACTATTATCCTCTTGTTGGTGACACAGAGAGGCTAGCAGTATTCTATTTAGAAAGTATTTTAATGCTGATCTTCCTATGCAGCTTTGGTGTGCATCCCTCCAGGTCTCTCTACAGCCTGGCCTCTGAAGCAGAAGATGGATTTCAAGAAGACCTTAGTTTACTAAGCCCCCTTCCCTAGGAATATACTATAATTTTTCCTCCTATAGTTTCCTCCCCAGGTAACCAGCCCTTTTAGATGGGATGGGACACTTCTAAGATAGGCCAAGTGTGATCCTTGAATTGTGACCACTTGCCTAACAGGAAGCTTGTATATCCTTGCCACCAGCTGACTGATTCTGCCACTTTCCAGTTCTGTCTTATGTCCCCTTCCTTTTAAATAAGCACAATGGTAGGTCAGTTGGAGAATAAGCTTGTTCACCTTCTCTTAACAAAAGTATCCTGAATCTCCATGAGTGATTTTTTTTTTTTTCTGGGGGACTTGAATTGATTGAAGGTAGAGGTACACTCCTACTCTTTCTTGCAGAAGAGAGCAGAAAAGGAACAACAGTCCTGGTATGTCATCCCTTCCTGTTCCTTTAGTTTTTAGAGTGATACTAGGTGTAATGGGGCCAATTCAGGGATAAGACATGGAAAAAGCGGTCCCCCAATTCATGATACTGAATTATTGACCTCTTGGTTCTCAACTTTGGTTCCCAATCTTCAATTTCAGGGTCACAGGAAGTAAGATGAAGAAAAAGCTAAAGTAACTCACAGGTTTGGCTCTTTAGAGACAGATGCTAAGACTGTTTGGGGTAGAGGATGTTAAGTAGGGATTAACAGTCTTGAAAGAAATGGAGAAGGCTGATTTGGGCCGAAGTCCAGCTGTGATCTAAGACCAACAAAATCTTGGACATCTCGGGAACGCTGGATTATAGATTGTCTCTCAGAGTTTCCTTTGATGGGTTAAATTTGCCAAGCCTCTGTCCCTAACCTCACACTCACATTGGGAGGGAACTCCCTGGGAATAGTGTGCCCTGGGCAAAGTCCTCTCTGAAGCTGAGGCTGACCTTGAATGAGCTGAGAGCTGGACTCTTTTTCTGACCATGTTCTCCATGCTGAGCAGCAGATCATCCTTGAAAGGCAGACAGGATGGTGCCCCTCCAAACCTGCAACAGAAAGCAATTAAAATACTCTTGTCTCAGATTTTGTTTATGAATGTGCAAGACCATAATGCAAGAATATTTCCTAAGAACAAAAATTACTAGAATAACTTTGTGCTCTCTATTTGTGAAAAAACAAGCTCATAAATTAAGAATGGGGAGTTCAGAAAGAAAGGGCACACTGGATATGATTGGGGAGAAGCTTCCTGCAAAAATTAAAATGGTGAAGTAAAAAAGTCAGTTCTCTATAGGATAGACATAGATACTTGATTTTAGGATTTTACACAGCATATGTCTTATGGAATTTCCTGAAAACAGCCTTTTCCAGTCTTTTAGGGCATGACTAGTATTCAAGAAAGTAAAGTCAATTCCACATAGGTCTTCCAGAAGTGGCCACTGGCGGATAAAATTAGCATGTTTTCCTGCTAGGCTGAGTCATTCTTATTAACTGGAATGCAAATCCTTGCCAAGTATGGCCGAGGAGAGGAAAATACAAAGACTGTTTATATTGTATGTCTGATCCATGCAAAGGGATTTATGTGATTTATGCAAGAACAGTGATTAATTTTTATAAATTTCTTTGTTGGTTTTTCCCTGATTTCTACAAAACACTGGGTGTTTAATAGTCTTAACAACGAAATTTAACCCCTTCCTAAAGTGACTTTTTTAAAAAAAATCACACTTTATACGGATGTAACCAATGTGCACTTGCCGCTTTCCTTTCTGTATTGTGCCTTTGAACTGCTCATAGAACTCAGAGAATCACTTGTATAAACATACCTTAGGCATTCCTAGATAAAGTGAAGTATACATAAGATCTCTGAAGATTCTTGCTATTCTTTTGTCCTTTGAACATCAAGTAATTTCTTTTAGCTGAGAAACAGAAGAGTGGTGAGGTTTTTTTATTTGTTGTTTGTTTGTTTATTTTTTGGTAAAAAAGTGACTTCTGGGAAGGGAAAAAGAAGTAAAGTACATGTGGATTTGATTTATATATGTGTCATATGCACCAGGGCCTGAGATATATATTAGGTTTGTTATATTAATGGAAGAAAAGAGAAATGGCTAGTGTAGTGAGTTCAGAGAAAGGATGCCACACAGCAAAACAAGCAAACAAACTTGTCTCCACATTCTGAGGCCTCATTAAAAACGGAGCTGTATCCAGCAGATGTGTAGTTATATGCATATTTAATCTCAGCCATATGGAGTCAGAAAGCCTACTAAGAGTGCTACTTCTAGCAGTCTTATATATGGAAACATATTCAAAACAATGAGTGTCATTCAAAGAGGAGAGGTAAAATGGACAACTAGAATGTTTTTATACATTTAAGTGAGGTCACCAAGAAAGAATTATCAGTAGGGTCTGACTGCTGCAGGCCTTCAGTAAATGTGTACTTTTCTATTTAACTTTCCAAGTTTGATTACTGCACCTTGACATTGTAGTAACTTACTAAAACTTTTATTTTAAAAAATGATGGACATAACCCTAGCAGCCTTATGAATAACGAATCTTTTATGGCTGGGTACATAATGTCAAGGGAAATCCCATGCCTCTCACCAACCTTAGTATCGGAGCATATAGATCAGGGGAATAATTCTAAGAGCTTCCTAAAGGCAAACAGGTTTGCTTCTTGGACCCCATCCAGACACATGGCCGTCAAGACTTGTAAAGGCACTGGTAAAGTTAGTTTCAACAGCTATTTTATTTTTACTACAACTAAATAACTAGTTTAACAATTTCTTCACTAAATTAAATTTATATTAAATAATGTCTTTTTGCTTCAAATTAGCAGAGTATGAATCAAACAAATTAGGCTGTTTACTTTTCCTAAGACTATAGCCTCTGGTTGTTTTTTTTTTTTTTTTTAAATTGCAGCAAATAAACATAAATTTATCATTAGTTAACCTCAATTTTGGGTTCTTAGAGACTATGCTTAAGTTTTAAAAACATATTACATGTGTAGCATATAATTATGCTTTGTATACTATATATATTTATATAATGTGTATATTAAATAAAAACCACAGTAAATTCTGACACTTGATTTGCAGATGGAAATGTTCTGAAGCCAATTCTTATTTTCCTGAGCATTGCATATTGGGTTCTCAAATAATAAACATAAAATGAGATAGGCTGGGGAGAAATAATTTGAAAAAGAGCACCACTTAGAATCTTCCACTAACCATTGGCTTTCCCAACAAGTTCATTAGGCTTTTTGAGGCTTAATTTCTTTAAGAGGTTGAACTTTTGTAAGATAATACATGTAAAGCATGTCATACAATGCACAGCATGTAGTAAGAATTCAATAAATGTGTTTGCAATAAATCATGCCTGTTATCAAATGTGTGCAATATAGAGATTTTGACTGTCCTACACTGAATAAACAGAAAACAACAGCAAAGCTTTTCTGTAGGTAAAATGGACAGTTTTCCATACTCTTATCTTCTTTAAGAAAAATAATATGTACATGCTAAAATGCCTACAATCTTAGGCCAAAGTCAGCTAAATATGATGTTGAAGGAGATCATCTGGCTGCTGATATGGCACCTCACGAGGCAGCAGTTTGTTAGTGGGGATCTCTGGGTTCTGGTTTTGTATGTGGGAAAAAATTTGATTTTATGCAGATTAGAATAGATAAGATTGTCTAGAATAGATTTACACTGAATAAGTTACAAGAGACAGATATGTAAATCAAGATGCCAATGTGTTAATTTGCCTTCTCAAGTACGGAAATACTTGAACTCTCCATTGAGAGTAGCAAGGGTGAATCGAAAGTGTGATTTGGTGAGGGGAGAAAAAGAGGTATTAGGCAATGGATGATTCTGAGAGGGTGTGTTCCTGAGACCAGGGAGAAAATTACATACTTTTCCTATAACAAAGTTCTAATTAATAGAACACTCTTTTCTGCTAGAATCAGGGCCTTCCTTTCTCACTCAGTCTATGTGAAAATTGCTAAATTGGTGCTCTTTCCTCCCAAGGTTCACTCTTGTCTGGAGGCGTGTGGCAGATTGTATTTTTCAAAGATGGCTGCAACAATCTCTGTCTCATGTGCTACTCTTGCCAGTCCCTCACTAAGAGGTAAAGTCTGTCCCTTTATCTCCTTCCATCTGGATCAGTTCTCTGCTCTAACCAATGGAATATAGCAGAAGTAATTCTTTCCTAGTTTCAGATTTAGCCTTTTATGGGGTTGACTGTTTCTTCTTCCTGACTCTTGGAATAATCACTTTTAGGATGCTCCTTTCAGAACCTGGCCACCATAGGGTATTTGGTTGCAAACTCAGCTGAGTTCCCAGCCAAGAGCCAGCCAGCATTAACCGCCAGCCCTGTGGGTGAGCCATCTTGAGTGCCCAATCTGTATTAGATGACTATAGTCCCATCTTCTTTGTGACCATAGTATCTGAGAGACCCTAGTCAAAGCTGAATAACTGAAGAGGATCAAATAATAGAACTATGAGAAATAATTAAGTTTTAAGCCACTAAGTTTGGGGATGGTATATTATATAGAATATATTTAAGAAACAATAATCTACTATTACTCAGATACATCTTTTGCTTTATAGTAGGATATTAAATAAGTATATTTTTTATATTAATTTGTTGATTACTTTCACAAGTCTTCTTTACTCATTGATTCAATATATATTTATTGTTACTATATATCAGGAGAAGTCACAAATTTTCTTCATAGATTTTTTTTTCCCCTTTTGGTACTAGAGATTGAACCAAGGGATGCTTAACCATTGAGCCACAGCACCAGCCTTCCTTATATTTTATTTAGAGATAGGATCTCACTGAGTTGCTTAGGACTTTGCTTAGTTGATGAGGCTGGCTTTGAACTCATGATCCTCCTGCCTTAGCCTCCTGAGTTGCCGGGATTACAGGCATGCACCACCATGCCTGGTCCTTCATAAATTTTATTTCTTAGGAAGACAGACAAGAGACAAGATACACAAGTTATAAGGACTAAGAAAACAGCAACAAATAAACATGCAGTCTGAAGGATGAGAAGGGAGGTGCTGAATAAGATAATCCATAGAGGTAATGTATACAGAAGAGTGACTTTATCAGATTTATGTTTAGCAAAATTATTTTGAGTTTTGTTTTAAGAAAAGAACAAAAAGGAACATAAGTTGGGAGACCAATGAGGAAACTATTGCAATCATCCAGGTAAGAGATGTCATCTTGGACTAGAGTATTAGTTAATGAATATCAGGGGTCTAGAGCTTGATTTTACTTCATATATAAACTAATGTGCTTAACTGTAACTGTTTCATAGATTCTGGCAAAAGACATAAGACTCTTGGGGCAGAGACAAAGGACTTTTATTACTCTCAGTATAGCAACCAGCATGAACTTCATGTTTGTGTTAATTCCCTTTATTCTGCCAACTCCCTTGGAGGTCATAGAGACAGGCCCACATGGATGCCACATAATTGGTGGGCATGTTTTACAGCTGAAAAACCCTGAACTTGGGAAATCCATCTCTTTCATGGCAGTAGGTAGCAAACAAACCTGTTTTTTTTGGGTGGGGAGGATTATATTGCTTCTTCTCTTTGTATTTCTTACTGCAAATGCAATTCTGAGAAATGTTAAGTAAAAAGTGATCAGGGCCTTGCATTCTTGGCTCACCTGACAAGAATGGATAGGGACTCTCAGATGATTTGTTTGTCAGGTTGAAGTGAGAAGTAGTCAATTTCACATGTACTTTTAAAGAAAAGATTTTCCAGGGGCTTTAATTTATAAGAAAATTTTCTAAATATTTTTTAAATTTTTTTTTAGTTGTAGATGGACACAGTATCTTTATTTACATATTTTCATGTGGTGCTGAGGATGAAACCAGTGCCTCATGCATTTAAGGCAAGTGCTGTACCACTGAGCTATAACCCCAGCCCAATCATGCAATCTTTTATTAGTTTAATTTCCTTGATCAATTTTACCGCAAGAATTGGGAGTACTTTGTTTACTCTAAGTATACTGAATATACCACCAATCTAAACTCCAAAATTATATATTCAAATTATAACATGCTTGAAGATCTTCCAATTAAACATCTGCAAGTTTTTTCCATATCTCAAATTTGTCATCTGTTAAGATAATGCATCTAATACTATAATTTACAAAGCCAAAAATCTATCATTTAATTTTTTTTCTAACTAAACACTGTGTAGTCTTTGCAGTTTCTATTAATTGTGTAATGTATTTCTGAAAGCAATCCGTTTTCCAACTGCACTTACATTGTGAACATTTTCTGTTATACTATTTTACTTCAAGGGTTTATCCAAAGACTTAAATTTATAAAACAATGCTTGCATTATCCGGACATTATTAAATAATCCAATAAACAAATATCATATAATTACTTTCCTTCCTTGTGTAACAAAGATAATTAAAATAATATTCCAGGTTCTTAGCACTGACTAGGCATAAGCATCATTCAACGTTTGGAATACAACACAAATAATACCAATGTACAGATTCCAGCCCTAGAAAATCTGGTTATTCAGTTGTAAGTGGGCTTAACCACTAGGATATTTTAAAAAGTAAAATAAAATGAAGCCAAAAATCTTTAAGTAAATGTAATGATTAATCAAGATCGAGTACCACTACCACCACCCCAAATTCAATGGGTGCTTCTAGTGTACTGTCCCTTAGATATTCGGGAAATAAGATGTTCTTACAGGCTATTCTCAAATATCCTGAGTCTGTTTTCTTTTTATTCTTAGAAAGGGCAAGAAGAGTAAATTATTTTTAAAGTTCTATGTTCCCTAAAATCCAAACCTTAAAACTTTCCATCTATGTAAGACATAGCATCTTCTAGATTTTAACACTAGGACCCACATTTGACCAGACTACTATACCACCATGATACACTCAAAATTGTCTCCAACCAACATCTCAGTTCACTGCTTATAGGAATTCAAGGCCATCTTCAAGATTTCTGTAAATACTTGAGGACAAACGTCATCTTGGCATCTTTACCGTCTTAGATCATGTTGCCTCTTCCCGAAAAATATAATGCAGCCTTAAACTGAGTCCTTGGGTGCTCACACCAGGAAACGATCTATTGTGTGAAATATTTCTGAGTTCTGTGACACTTTACTGACCATGTTGGCAATAAGAGGAAGGGATGAGTATTTTTTTTTATTTTGCTTTTTGTTTTTAATGGGAAAACCGCTAATTGTTACTCAGTATACATTTTTCATTTCCTCCCTTAGTAAGTCACCAATTTTCCCCCACCCCTCTCCTGCCACCTCAGCATATCTTTGTTTAGAAAGATAATCCTGAAAGAAATTCTGATGATAGCCATTGTAGCTACATTAAACATCTTTTACAAGAATGAACTTGTTAATTATTTGCTAAGATAAAATAGTAATTTTTTTTTTGTCTAAAAATAGCTTCCAGAATTTGAAAATAAAGCATTAAGTGGCCCTAAGCCATAGAATTTAGCTAAGTGCATGTAAAATTTGAGTCCTTTAGAGTTTATTTTTATTTTGTTTTAAGATAAATGATGCATCCAGCATTGCTATTGCAGGACTAACTATCATAGACTGGTACCAGTCACACACATCTCTGGCTTTTGTGATTGCTTAGGTGCTTTTAAAATTTCAATTCTATATTATTCATATAAGCCAGCTACTAAACGATAGAAAAATCAAATGGCCTGGTAAATTAGAGATTGTTTTACCTGAAAGATTTCACTTATGTCATAAAGTGTAAACCATTGTTAAAGAATCGGGGCACCCACTTGAATCTAATATATGAAATATGATATGCCAAGAGCTTTGTAATGTTTTGAACAACCAATAAAAAAAAAGTAAAAAAAATTAAAAAAAAGAATCGGGGCATGCAAAAAGGTATCTGCCTTTCATTATGGATTCATCTTTCAAATCTCCATCTTCTATCAGTAAAAAGACCTCTTCCCATCAGCTAAAGTGGGACATTTTGTTCTAAACAATAATTAATCTTGAAGTTAAGGGAAGGAAAGAATTAGGGTATTGGAAGCAGATTGACGGTAGTTTTGGTGTTGATGTGTATTTTAAGCATGTAACCCCAGAAACTTCTCAAAATTCAAATTTCAGTTAATACCTGTGCCACTTGATATCTGTGTGATCTTTGGCAAGTTATTCAGCCTGTCCAGCCCCTACTTGGAATAGGATCTGCAACAAGAAGGTAATGATAATTCCCACCTCACAGGTAGTATAAAGTTAACATGTGTTGTGAGCTCAGTGTATTGTAAGAGCCAAATAAATGTTAGTGATTCTCCTCAAGAAACTTCACTGATCACGATTGATACCAACTGAAATTTCAGTTTTTTTGTGAACAGAGTCTGATACATAATACCTCATCACCTCTGCAACTAATAATACCAATTTATAAAAGTGACACATTCTATTATCCAAGAGATGAAATGCAATCCCCTTTGTCATAGAAAATTTCCCCTTGCCCATACTTCCTATGGCATATTTGCTTACTTTAAATGAGTGAAAATTCTTAAGAAGACATCTGTTTTTATCTTACATGTTATTTATATCTGCGTACTCACACATTGATAGCATGTACTTTTTGTGTTTTGTAGCCACAAATATAGCACATAATGTTATAGTCATATTTTCCTCTGTATTAAACATCTGGTGTCAACATAAGAGACAAGAAAAAATGATTGTACTGTCAGAGTTAATAATTCAGAAATATTAATCAGCTCTTTATAATCATCTATAGTATATCATGCATAATTGGCCTTTATGAATTTTCCTCCCCTGTGTCACTGAATTTTACCACTAGCATTTCAACCAAATCAAACCAAATATTTAGTTGGGCACCTGATTCTCCCTTAACTTTGAATGCTGCTTTGTAGAAGCTAGTTTTGAATACTTAAAAGGAAAAACCTACCATCATCCTCACAGAACTAGGGTGGAATATTAGTTTGATGGTAAATGACCCCTGACCCCACATAATGTCTTTACAGGTGGGGTCATTCCAATGAATATTCAGATAGGAACTGTCAAAAGGGATATATACAATAGTCTTAGCATTTGAGGCAGGGTGTATTTTTATACCATTGTTTCAATGGCCTTTGCCTCTTCCATCGTTGTTACTGTTTTGCAATCTCTAACCAGATGTTGTGGAGAAAATGCAGCTGCAGCCCTATATACCCCACTGCATGCAGAAATAAGATAAGTAGTTGAAGTTTAAGTTTTCAGACTTACAGCCATCTTTGTGTTTAAAACTTATTTTAACTTTTGGCTTCTGCATGCTGCATTTCATTTTGCACACAATAAGGTTCTTTATTTTGCAGAATAGCACTAACTTCTACTGCACTGTCACATTTTACTATGCATTAAGCATCTGGTATCAATAGACTGAACAACACAGAAAGCAGGATTATGCTGTCAGACTTAATAATTCAGAAATATTAAGCAGCTCTCATAATGATCAGTGGTTCTTCATGTGTAATTGGCCCTTGATGTACATTTTGTATTTCTGTATCTCTCTCTGCATACCAGTATAAGGTAATAATGCCTCATCTTTCATGTAACTAACAGAGTTGACTTGGTGAAATGAAATCAATACATCAGTGAGAGTAGTTTCTTCCCATAAAAATAAAAAAAAATTAAACACATACACCCCTGTGTATGTACCCTACCCAATAGCTCTTTTAAAATAACAGTTACCATGTACAGTACCAGACAAGGGAAGCACAGTCTTAAGCAGAGCTATTTTGCCTTAAGCAAATTTGAGAAAGAAAGAAAAACCATGTTCAAGACCTTGTCTGTGAAGTTAGTATCTAGAGCTTAGGATATTGCAAGTTTTAGTTTGAGACGATTTGCTTCCTGTATTTAATGAAAACATGTTTGTTATCTATCTGCACTTCTGCAGAACTGTTTAAGTCTGCTTATACTGGATATTGAATAGTTTAATTGTGGTTTATACAACATGTCATTAACCCCGGCAGGGCCTGTGTGCAGGGTTCTGAAGCAGAGAACACTGGTCAGGAATTCTTGTTCTGGTGGTATTCTTTTCTGTGCATTTCAAGTTGAAAGACAGCTACTGTACTGCTCCTAGACAACCTTCTCCTTAAACACTTTATCAATTAATCTGACATTTTACATGCCCTTGCAATTTCCTGTTTTCTTCCTTCCAACTGCATTTCTTCTGCATGTCAGTATATCTGAGAAGAACAATTTTTTTTCTGATTTTTTTTTTTGGGGGGGTTGTTTCTATGAAGTGGGCTTTGAAACAATACAAACAAACTTGCTAAACACAAGTGCTAAGTAATAGCTAATGAGCTCTGAGCAAGGAAGGAGTTTTACAAGAAGCAACATGGATGAACTCCAGTGCTCCTTCTTTTATGCATCTGAGTTGTTCAAAATCTTTCTGGTTGTTTCCTATTCCTTAACTACATTTCAGGTAGATTGATATTTGAGCTCTTGCTAGGGGAGATAGAATATGTCTAGTTAAAAAGACATTGTCCATATTGAAGAAAGGATCCAGTGGGTTTTTGTTTTGTGTTGTTGTTTTTCCCCAGAATGCTTGTTTCAGTAACTGACTCTTATGCAACAGCCACTATGAAGTTGGAACTCTTTCATGGAGGCATAGTGTACCTCTTAGCTGATTTCTAAATGACCAATTGCATAAACTAGTCTTTTCTTCTCTATCATAGGGTTCTTAGTGAAAAGAGAAAGAGGGAAAGGTGGTTTTTTTTTTGTTTTTTTTTTGTGGCATTGAGATCAAACCCAGGTGTGTTTTACTACTGAGCTACATTTTCCAGCCCTTTTTATTTTGAGACAGGATCTTGCTAACTTGCCCAGGCCTTCCTTGAACGTGCCATCCTGCTACCTCAGCCTCCTGAACTGCTGGGATTACAGGCATGCCCCGTGCCTGGCAAGAGGGAAGTTTTTTAGAGTACAGGATGTGATGGTTTCAGAGGTGAAAATGATTTACATTCATTTGGCAACTGGAAATCTTGAAAAGAAGTAAAATAGTATTCATCTCTGAGACTGTTTCCTGATTTGTAAAATGAGAATAATGGAGGCATTCCAGGGATTAGGTGAGGTATGAAAAAAAAACTCGGACATAATACATAATCAATGCTTTATTAAATTATGTTTATAGACTGCCATTTTGCTGTAACTCATTAAACATTAGTGCTCAAATTATATTAACCCTCTTTATGTTAACATGCTGTAAGTAAATGTAATGATTAAATATCACTATATAATGTTAAAGATTATGAATATTACATTCAAAAGACTCATTTTTCTATAAATAAGACATTTTTAAAAAGTTTTATGAATAGCAATTTGTAACAGAACAAATATTTCTTTAATAGTGAAATAATTTAAGACCTAATTTAGAAATAAAAGTCAAGAATATTTATTGTAAAATAATAAAATCTTAAGACTTCAGATGTGATATCTGGTGCCTAAGTGGCAACTGAACTCTTAAAGAAAATCTGGATAATCTATTTTTAAAAAATCCTTTGTTTTTGTTTTTTTAATTTGAAGGATATTGTGCTAGGGACACAGAATGTCATATAACCTAAGATGTATGTGTAGAATATGTAAAAACACACTCTATTGTCATGTATATCTAAAAAAGAATAACAACAAAATATATAGCCACTGACCTCAAGAATTTGACACATATAACTCTTATTTATAAAATGATTTACATGCAGTGATAGAAACAGACATCATGGATAAAGTGAACCTCATTTGACCAGTACAGTCAGGATAAAGGAGCTGGGAAAAGACTCCTGAAGGTGGAAGGTGAAGGTATTTTATGAAGAGCATAGCATGAGAGAGAGTGGGGTGTGTGAAGGGAAGTCCAAGAGTAGGAAGGATGTAGGACCTGAAATGGCAAAGGCAAGGTGTGCAATCGGATCACAAAGAGCTCTGTATCCTGAGTCAGGAGCTTGAGGTTAATCCTGTAGATTGGCAAGTGTTTAAAGGTTTTCACCAAGGTAGCTAATAAGTCAGATTGGCATTGAAGATAAAATACTCTCTGACATTGGTATGGAGGCTGGATTTGAAAGACTTCAAAGATAAGATGGTGGGAGGACAACTATGTATTGACTTCAGGTGAGGAACAATGAACATCCCAATTAGGAGAGTGGTAAATTAGTGTCCTACCAATATTCTCTCATACACACAGGACATACAGAAAAAGACAAACACATACTTCTAGTCCTCGTAGCACTAATTGGAAACTTGAAAACAACCCTAGTGCTCTTTTGACTTGTGCACATATTGTGAACATGGAGGATTTGGGTAATTTGAATGGGAATATGTGGGAGTATCCACAGGCCCTTTCTAGCCATCCCACATTGAGATCCCTTTTGCTAAACAAAGGTGATGTTTTGCAAAGCAAATTCAATGAAGATGCAGTCTAAAGAAGGGAATGATATCCCGGGGCAAACAAGTCCAGCATCATCTTATTCTCTGCTCTGACTCTTATTCTCTGCTGGTGGATAGTCATTCACTGTTAATAAGGCAGACTGACTATCAACAAAATTATTAAATGTTGTGTTGGAAATTCTAATATAATTAGAAATATATACAATGGGCATAGATAATGGAAATTAAGCTGATAAATATATTTCTTTTATTACAAAGCCTAAGGGAAATCACCTATAAGAACTTCAGAACTAAAATGGGTGTTCAAAAATTCCCAAAATATTAAATTCCTTCTATATTTGCAATAATCACCTAAAGATAAGGGGAACAATTCTATTCCTAAAAAAAAAAAACAATAAAAATTAAAATATTTATGACTAAGTTTAGAAGTCATGCAGAAATTTTTGAAAACTAAAATTTCTTACTAGGCAAGATAAGAATAGTGAACTATATTGAGGGCAATACAAACTAGAGGATTTAATATTTTTAGTATATGATTTAGACTCCCAAATCAGTCATATCATTACTTATCTAATGAGAATACTAATGGGGGAAATCCTAAATGTAACACAATCCTAAAAATTTTTTTGGTAAACAGGAACATGCCCCAAATAGCCAAGGTAATTTTGAAAATAAAAGCAATGTGGGTACTCAGCCTGCAAGATAGTTACCTTTACTATAAAGCAATAATAATTACACTTAATTTGTATTACTGATGTTGCAATAATGAGACAAATCAATAGGACAAACCAGAGCAGTATTTATAGGCGTGTACTGAGAGATAACAGTATAAGTTGTATGAAAGTTTGGGGACTATTCATAATGTTTAATTACTGTTGACAATGTTTAAATTTGTGGATTTCTAAGAGGTAATCATATGCAATGGTTTCTGGACTTACTTAAAAATGGACCTTGCAAGATAAATATTCTCCTTCATACTAATGTGAGGAAAGATGGAAGACCATCTTTGAAATTCCATGAAGGAAACACCTCGATTCATTTGGTAAAGGATAGATTAGATAAGTGGTATTTAAACAACCAGGTAATCTTCAGAAATAAGTTGCAGATATAATAAATTTTTAAATCTGTAAACTAAAACCAAAGTAGTAGCATACACTAAGATGAAGATATACTGCCAATATGCATTGAATAAATGTCTAGGCCTCATAATTCTTAATAATCAAAGAAATTAACTTGGTATATCATTCTGGACTTAGGAGATTGGCTAGAATTAAAAAAAAAACCATATCCTATATCCATATAATCATAAAAACTGATAAAAAATGAGCCATTTTTCCTTTTTATATTCAATATGACAAGAGCCCATCTTGCTTGACCACAGGAAATACAGAGATAAACCAGGGTTGTCTGCCATGCATCTCTGGAGTCCCCAGGGATGCCTCCTCACCCTGAAGGTTGGTTCTGACCACCTGCCTCCTGACATTAGTCTCACTAGCACAACTGCACTCCACCCCTGTTGTTCTTCTCTTATTTCTCCTTAAGCCACTTGAACTTGAGTGAGGAAACAGAGCACAGTTAATTCTCTTAAGCTTAGATGCAAACCAACCATGCCCCTTCACAAGATATGGTAAAGAACATGGACAAGAGTACTGCCCAAGTTGTGGTGTTGGAATAGTTGGAACTGTAAAGGGAATGGGAACTCGGGATTTGCCAAGTCCTTTTTTATACTTGTTGTATATATTCAAAATTCTTCATAATTTACAACAATAGCCCATAGAACTGTACAGTAACCCCCCAGATCCAGTATGTGGAAGTCTGACCCACAATAGCTCCAGACCATCCTGCCCATGCCTGTGTGTTTTTTGAAGCACATCTCAAGCATCATATTATTTCTTCTGTAAATATTTCAGAATTGATCTCTCCAATATAAAGGCTCTTCCTAATCATAAAATCTCTCATCCCTAAAAATTATCAGCCAGGTATGGTGCTATACACCTATAATCTCAGCTACTTGGGAGACTGAGGCAGGAGCATCATAAGTTTGAGGCCAGTTTTGGCAACATAGGGAGACCCTGTCTTAAAAAAAAAAAAAAAAAAATTTCTAATATGAGATAAGTGTATTTATTTGGATTTGTCTCTGTGTCTTCTGCTATAATGGTCCTCATGTCTGTTTTGGTGCCAATACCATGCTGTTTTTGCTATTATAGTTCTGTAGTATAATTTAAGGTCTGGTATTGGTATTGTGATGCCTCCTGCTTCACTTCTCTCATAAGGAAGGCACCATAAAAATACATTGGAGAAAAGAAATCCTCTTCAACAAATGATGCTGGAAAAACTAGAAATCCATATGTAGTGGGATGAAATTTAACTCCTATTTTTCACCCTGTACAACTTAACTCAAAGTGGATCATTAGACCAGAGACACCCACACCTGCTAGAAGAAAATGTAGGCCCAACTTTCCATGAGGTCTGCTTAGTAACCAACTTCCTCAACAAGAGTCCTGAAGCTCAAGACATAAAATCAAGAATCAATAAGTGGGATGGTATCAACCTAAAAAGCTCATTCACAGCAAAGGAAAAAAAAATCAACATAAAGAGCTTACAGAATGAAAGAAAATCTTTGCCACCTCACCTCAAATAGAGCATTAATCTTCAGGATATCCAAAGAACTCACACTTAGCACCCAAAAAACCAACCCAATCAATAAATGGGCAAAGGAACCGAATGGGCATTTCACAGAAGAAATACAAATGTTGAACATTTTTTCATATATTTGTTGATCATCTCTGGCAATCAGAGAAATGCAAATTAAAACTACATGAGATTCCATCTTACTCCAGTTGGAATGGCAACAATCAAGACTAACAATAAATGTTGGTGACAATGTGGGGAAAAGGGGCACACTCATACATTGTTGGTGAGAAAGCAATATGGAGATTCCTCAGAAAACATGGAATGGAACTACTACTTGACCCAGTTTTGCCACTCCTTGGTATATACCCAAAGGAGTTAAAATCAGCATACTACAATGAAGCAACCACATCAATGTTTATAGCAGCTCAGCTCACAATAGCTAAGCTATGGAACCAACCTAGATGCCCTTCAGCTGATGAATGGATAAAGAAAATGTGATACACATACATAATGGAATATTACTCAGCCATAAAAAAGAATGACTTTGACATTTGCCAGTAAATGAATGGATCTGGAGACTGTCATTCGAAATGAAATGAGCCAATCCCAAAAATCAAAGGTCAAATGTTCTTATATGCTGATGCTAACACACAACAAGATGGGGAGGGGAAGAATAGAAGTTCACTGGATTAGACAGAGGAATGAAAAGAAGGGAGGGGCTTGAGGAATAGGAAAGATATGAAAGTATGTCTAATCTATTCCACTGTGTGTATATGAATACATCACAGTGAACCTCCACATTATGTGCAACCACAAGAATGGAATCCTAATTAGAATAATATGTACTCCATGTATGTATCATATGTCAAAATATATTGTACTTCCATGAGTATTCTAAAAATAACAAAACCCACAAACACAAAAACACACATCCTTGACAGATGTTAGGAAAGCACTAATGTCTAAAAATACCATACTGTGACTATAGAATTTTCATTTTCCCTTCCTAAATGATTTTTCTTTAAAATATTTTTCACATGCCACCCAAAATGTAGCATTTGAAATAACCAATTACAGCTGAGTGAAAAATTACTTGGCTTCAATTTTTATGGTAAATATCAAGGATACTATATTAAGTCACTTTAAATCTAGGTACTACTACAAAAAAAATTTCCATCTCATAGTACTTAATGTTCAAATTTTTTAAAAATATGGATGGTTATTAACCAATGGGAAAAACAAATGGATATTACAATACAGACAACATGCAAATATTACCTAGTCAATAGGACTCTAAGAACTTGGAGGCCTGGCCTCTCCACCTTGGGTAGATAGCTGCAGGTCCTCTCCATGATCTTGGGTGTCACCACGTCTCTACATTCTGTGGTCACTGCTAACAGGAAGATTCTAGAACATGGCTCTTTCTAAGTCCTAGTCAAAAAAGACAGTAGAGAATCTTTTCCTACTTTATATTTGTATGATCAAAAGTCTAATTTTTTTCTCAGAATAAAAGAGCAGTCTGTTCACAAAGGCCTTCTATGCCATGCTTCAGTTCACTTGTCCAGGTTCATATCAATATTATTATTGACCTAGGTTCAGGTGGTGGCTGAAAGGCAGGATTTCAATCGTGGCTTGGCCTCTTATGACCTAAGTGGCCTTGGACAGGTTATGTCATATCTCTGAGGTTTCATGTTCTCTTCTCTAAAATGGAAGTGATAACATGTTGTAAGAATTTAATTATGTACATAGAGAAGACGAAGATGTCATGGTGATAGTTCAGTTTGTGGCAAGTATATAACAATATTCTTTAAAGTGAGCACATGCTGGAAACAACGTCTTAGTTTGAACCCATTTTGAACAAGCACTCTGATTCTGCAGACAGGAAAAGTGTACTGCAATCATTCTTTAATTCACTGAACTAATGTGCACCTTACTTTGTAACGTTTCTCTGAATACATGCTAAAAGGGCAGTAAATTAGAAAATATTCAAAATGAGAACAACAATACTCAATTGTTTTAGTTAACTTTTCATAGCTGTGACCAAAATACCTGACAAGAACAACATAGAAGAGGAAAAATTTATTTGGGGTTCCTGGTTTCAGAAGTCTCAGTTCATAGATGGCTGACTTCATTACTCTGAACCCAAAGTGAGGCAGCGTATCATGGGAGAAGGGGCCATCAAAGAAAAGCAGTTCAGTTCATGGTGGGATCAGGAACACAGGAAGATTCAGGGCACAACCCCAGTGACCCACCTCCTTCAGCCACGTACCATCTGCCTACAGTTACCACTCAGTCACACTAGGATGGATTAAGGGACAGCTCTCAGTTTAATCATTACATCTTTGAACATTCCTGCATTAGCAGGAACTTGTGGGAGATAACCTTACATCCAAACCGTAACAATCCTATACAAATATTGACTATATTTTTGCCCCCTAGACCTTAGACATAACCACTGATAATATTTAGTACACTGATGTTAGGGACAATTTAAGCAGAGTTTCATAAATGATTCCTAATAGGTATGTAGGTCAGTTGTAGGAAACAAAGAAGGTGTAAGTGTAGGAAGTCTTTTAGGACCTGGAGGGCTGAGCAGTAAAAGGAGGAAGAGATTCATGGTATGAGGAAGAGGCTGGATGAAGATGGTGGAGAGATTAAGGCAGAAGGTAACACTGTAGGGAGGGAGCTGAGGGGGATGTATCTTCATACCTTCCCTTTTCCCTCTACCATCAATTACCTCCTCCTCTTGCATTAATGCAGAAGCTAGAGAACAAGGGAACTGGCAGTTACTCTCCACACAGCTCAGCTTCCCCAGATTCAATGCTAAGAGGTGACTTTAAAGTCTATTGAAAGAATAAGACACTTTTTAAAAAAAGTATTTTCGATCAACACATATTTTACATATTAATGATACATGAGTGTGATGCTATATATCAGCACATGCATAGAGTATGCATTGATCAAATCTAGTCTCCCTTTATATATCCCCAGGCCTCCCAACCTCTAGCAATCACTATTATTTATTCAGGTCAACTCTTATTTTTTTTTTTTTTAAACTGAACACACATGAATGAGAACCTTGTTGTATTTGTCTTTCTGTGTTTGGCTTATTTCTAAACATAATGTCCTAAAGTTCTGTCCATTTTCCTGCAAAGTATAGGATTTCAGTCTTTAGTCCTAAATATTATTCCGTGGTGTGTGTGTGTGTGTGTGTGTGTGTGTGTGTGTGTGTGTATATATATATATATATATATATATATATATATATATATATATATATATAAAATCACAATTTATCTATCTATTGATGGGTACCTAAGTTGGTTCCGTATCTTTACTATTAAGAATAGAACAGTAATAAACATGGGTGTGCAGGTGTCTCTGTAGTATGCTGACTTCATTTTCATAACAGAAGATATGGTGTTCTTTCTCATACACACATACCCCTATGATTTTCTCCTAGGACACACATTTTGTGTCCTTTTTAAAATTTAGGACATTATTATGAATATTTTTCTATATAGTACTTTTTTGTTTTTGTTGTTACCAAGAATTGAACCCAGGGGTGCTTAACTATTGAGCCACCTCCCTAGCCCTTTATATTTTTTGA
The DNA here is from genome assembly GCF_047511675.1 of Marmota flaviventris. NCBI lineage: Eukaryota > Metazoa > Chordata > Mammalia > Rodentia > Sciuridae > Marmota > Marmota flaviventris. Next base: position 68,568,020 of record NC_092512.1, read on the forward strand.
GACAGAGCCTCACTAAGCTGCTGAGGCTGGCCTCAAACTTGAGATCCTCCTTGCCTCAGCCTACTGAGCCCCTAGATTTACAAGGTGTGTGCCACTGTGCCTGGCTTATAGTATGTTTTTTTTCTAAAATGTAATCTTTAATTATATAAAATTTTCCTATATTATGGTTGTGCCATAATTGACTTAACCTAAACATCCAAAAATGAGAGAATGTTTCTTATTTTCCCCTGATACTGTGATAGACATCATGAAACATAAATCATAGTGGATATCTCTAATAAATATGATTTGAGTGACTACTATGGACTACTTACCAACTATAAAAGATGAATAAAATGTAATTCTTTTGGGTTATAGTCCAGTGATGGAGACTTCCAATAACAGTCTTACCAGTAAAAATATTTTATTTCATACACTAAGTAAAACTGCTAACCCCTGAGAGACAGAAGGAAGGAATTAGGGACACTAGGTTACCTCCGTGGTCTTTGCCTGGAGCATTTATTGTCCTCTCTGGGTATCCATGATTGCTTTATGGGTATCGTTCCACTTGCCCATGGCTATTCCATCCACCTAGCAGTCACCAGGCTGAAGTGGAGAGTGTGCAGTGTTTTCCTTGTGTCTGGTTGCCCTCCCTGGCAGGGATCTGAGTGGACAGACCTAGCTACTCTTGTCCCTTTTAGCCCAGGTAAGGGCAGAAGTATGTCTCCCAGTCAACTGTTTGGAAACAGAGGTCCAGGATGAAATAGTAGCTGAGCAGACGCTGTTGCTTTAGTCTAGAGGGGGCAAGAAGTCTGAAGGTGAACGTTAGAACCAAGGGCATAGCGAGCCAGCTAGACAAGTCAGAGAAGCTTGTGCAAAGGTGATATCATCTTGGCAAATAGGAGAACCTTGGCTCAGATTCTATCGTCAGAGCCGACTTGAACCTCAAAGGCCCTAGAGAAACAGGGAGGCCTGATGCCAGACTCTGCACATCCTGGTATCTTCTCTCCCATGAGCTGCTTGTGAATAAAATCTTTATTAGGCTACGTTGACAGCCTGTCCAGATTCGCTTGTGTTTCTGGCCTTCCTTGCTGACTTTAGTATATCATTTCTCCCCTTCGCTCGCTCATTCTGCCTGTCTGATTTTTTCCTGATCTGCTACTGTTTCCCATCTCACTTGTCCTACCCACTGCCTGGAGCTCTCTTCCTTCATTGCTTTGCAGAACTGGCTGCTGGTTACCTTGTAGGTCTACTTCAAATTCTGATTCGTAGGTCTTTTCTGACATCCCAATTCCGATTTCCTCACCTAGATATTCTCAGCCCATGTGTCTTTTTCCAAGTAGAATTTATCATTTACCCTGTTTATCTGGCAGCCTGTTTACCAAATGTCTTTCCACCTGGGTCTAAGCTCCACCAAGCTTGCCTGTCTTGCTTTTGTTCCATATTTCATATAATGATGGGCACTTGACCTTAGATAGTGATCAGCAGCCTCTGGATGGATGAATAGGTGGTAGATTTGCTGCTGAGGCTGTTACTTTGGGAGCAAGTTATTTATTTTTTTCCTACTCTTAGTGCTATATAGGTTTTTCAGGGAATTATTCCTTTAAATATGTAAGCAGAGCCTTCGATGACTTTTAAGCACAACACAAAATTTCTTTTGAATGGTTCAATTCATTCTCATGGATAAACTAATAAATAGAAAATTATACAGTTTTCTTTAGGATAGTGATTTATTATCTTTCCATATATAAAGTAATGACACTAATTCAGAAGCCAGAAAGACTTCTTCCAGCAACATTATTTGCCTTGGAACTGCATTTTGGGTTATTCCACTATGACTATAATTTCAAATGTCAACTTTTGAATTTATGAGGAAATTTTCAGTTTTAGATATTTAGGGTTATTGGCATCTTTTTTCCACCTTCCTATTCCACAGCAAGCAGATCATACAAGGGGCCAAAAGAAAAATGATTTTAAAACATGCTTAGCTGATTGTGCATGATTAATTTTCCTTAATCCAAAAATAATGTGAACTGTTATTCTGAAAGCAGAAGCCCCTGAATGCCCAGGATATCATCTTAGATACTTGTTTATTTATTACTAAATAATTCTGTACATTTATGCTTATAGGTGGATGACATTTACCTAATTGGCAAATATAATAATCAGAGAAAGACCTTTAGTAAAAATATATTTCCCAGAGCATGAAACAGAATGGACTTTCCCCTTTGTCTTGTTTCAACCAGACACATAGAGTCATACCAAGTTTTGGTTGTTTGCCTTCTTTAATTTTTGTTAATTGATTGTATCAAATTTTATTTGAGATTCAGTGTATAAGTATGGAATTAGTGCTGGTAACCCTATACATTTCTCAGTAGAGATATCATCAGTTTTTTTTTTTTTGCGGGGGGCGGGGGGGTGGGTACCAGGGATTGAACTCGGGGACTTAACCACTGAGCCACATCCCCAGCCTATTTTGTATTTTATTTAGAGATGGGAGTCTCACTGAGTTGCTTAGTGCCTCACTTTTGCTGAGGCTGGCTTTGAACTCGTGACCCTCCTGCCTCAGCCTCCGGAGCCACTGGGATTATAGGTGTGCGCCACCGTGCTGGCGACATCATCAGTTTTTGAAGGACAGGGACCTCACTGCTTTCATGGAGGGAGTTGAGAGTTTTGCCTGTAGTCATGCTGTTTTCACCCTGGATCTTGGTACTGTTCTTGGGTCCACTGCACATCTGGATGGTGGCAGGTGAAGGCTGATGACATACCTAGGACTCAGTCTTCTTTTCTTTCTTTCTTCCTTTTTTTTTAAGATCAGGCAGATGTCACTGTAAAATCTTTATTCTAATGCGAGAGTTGAGAGCTTGGGAGAACCCACCTGGAAAATCCTCTTATTTTTTTTATATCTTTCCTGCTTTCTTTATAGGAAGCTCATCAAACTCATAGGTTAGGGAGAACTTAAATGTAAGAGAGAATTAAAAATGGGGAAATCATAATAAAACTACCAGTTAAGAGGAAAGATGGAGTAAAAAAAACAATCTCATAATAGTGTTTATTCCTCTATTGGGTAGTCCATTTGGAAAAATCTGTGATCCACCTTTAAAAATAACTTTGTCATGAAATATACTTGTCTTAGGTGCTTAGAAGTTTTGCCTTCGTAATCACAGGATGAATTTTGTTGTCTCTCGTAACAAGGAATGAATGGAAAAACCGATATGGAAGTTACTAAGATTTTTTAACTCATGAAGCAGGGGAAGCTGAGATTCATGGCTGTTTTTCTCCTTAGGTTGAATGGCATCTGTTCTGTTCTTTTGAATCTGAACTGTAGGTTCAAATCTGAGCTACTACCTCCTTGCTGAGTTTAAGTACACGTTTGAAAGAAGAATTGACAGAAGAGATAACTTAAACCTGGTACTTTGGGGTTTAAGACATTTGGACAAGATAATTAACCAACCCATTTGTTCCCTGTTTTTAGAAACAAGATTTTGGTTCAGAACATCTGGGTATGAATCTTGCTTGATCATCTCAGAGCTGATGCTATGAGGAAGTCATGCAGCTTCTCAGAACTGTTTCCTTCCTCTGAGAGGGAGATCACAAAACCAACCTCAGAGTTTGCTGTCAGGATTCAATTCACTATGCCTTGCTTAGAAAAAAAAAATCTTGCCATCAGTAAGTTTTTAATAACTCATATGTTTATTAATATTATTACTGCGAGCTATTTGGTAAAAACGTTTTATAAGATTCTCTGCTAAAAAATGGGACTAAAATATGAAAGTTGTGATGATTTCCCCATCAGTTCCCCACCTTATTGGGGTTTAGTATGGATCAGAAGTTCTTAAACAGGATTCCACGGTGGGTACAACGGAGTCTATGGGTTCTATGAAAAATGTTGGAGGAGAAACCTTTGCCTCCAATTCTAGCAAAAGTTTGGATTAGAATTGTTCCCCCCGCCAAGGAACAATTTCCAGCTTCATCCAATTATCTTGAAGCCAGTGATCCCAAACAAATGAAACAACCCTGGGCTACAAAGGTGATTTTATGAAAGACCCTTCCAGCCTCCTCCCAGATCCAGATATAGGGAGCAGCCAGCCAGCCTCAGATGTCAGGGACAAATGGGGACTCTTTGTAGTCTGACTATTCATTTACCACAAAATACTTTCATTTCTTTGTTTTCTTAAGAAAATTCCCACATTTTAAACACGTGCACATGCACACCCGTTTCTATGCCAATGAAAGAGGAACTAAGTTTCTGCGAAATATTTTCACTTTTATAAGAGATGGTTTTTCGGAGTCTTCCACAGCACACCAATTAATACTTTTTCTACCTGATCTACATGGGTCTGATGACTTGCTATCCTATTAAAGGTCTGTGAGTTCCTTTAGGGCAGAAATGGACTAGCAACATGCTCTGAACCTCAGCATGTAGCATGCAGCCTGCACACAGCAAATGGTCAATTAAGTACTTGATTCTTAACTTTAAGCTACCCTAAAGCTTATAGATACAGATATGCATTTCTTATGAAAGAAGCAAAATTAAATCTATGAAATATTTTGCTTTCTGTGTTGCCAGAACCAAACCCACTGGGACAGACTGGATTTAAAAGGACTCATTAGCAGTTAATGACTGATCATTTTTCCCCCAATTGCCACTTGACCATATAGATGTTAGAGTGACAGGCTGAAGGCAGAGGTCTGTGCCAATGTGTTAAAGGGAAAGGAGAAGAGAGGAACAGTCAGTAGGCCTGGGAGGGAGAGGAATTGCCACCTGTGAGGTGAGAGGAATTGCCACTTGAGCAATTGAGTCACTGTCCTTAGCTGCTATCCCTGAAGGAATTTGCAACTCAGTTTTTGTGCACGAACCAGTCTTCTAGTGAAGTGTTCACTCATGGAACCCAGTGATATAAAACTAGGTGGTTTAAAAGGTTTAAGCAGTTGGTAATTAATATTCTGTTTGTTCTGCCCAGTTTAAAGCCTATAATGTGGTATTTGGAAGTCACATTGAGTCTCCAAGTTCAGGCATTATTAATTTATGTCCCTGCCATATTTTGCCTGGTTTAAGGCTCAAGACTCCAAATTGGTCTCCCTCTCCAGCTTAGTATCTTCAATCTCTTTCCTTCTCCTCCACTACTGTCCTGGCAAAAGCTCCAGGATACACCAAACAACACTCTGTTCTCTTTAGCAGGTGTGTCCTCAGGGCTTATGTACTCATCCACTGTCCTTCTCTTTCCTTGAAATACTCTCCTCTCCCCACTTCCTTACCCACCTGATAGCCTGTCCTAGTACACCTCCCTTAACTTGGATGTGAATTCATCATTACGTTCTTTCTTCTTTACTTGCCCCCGTGCCAGGCCTTGGTGCCCATTGTATAGGTAGTCCCTTGGCACCACAAGACATTTGCAACAAAGCCCTTGTACCCCTACATTTTAGTTGTCAGCTCTCCTGATACAGAATCATGAGACAGAGAAATGTGGGTCTTGCTAATCCATATTTCCCAAATCTAGCAAGATCTCAATAATTATAGTGTGAATGATAAATGGATAGGTAGCAAATCACTGAGTCAAGGTTTAAGGAGGTGCTTGCTCTCATTGTCTTTAGCAGGCTTTGTCCTCATGGTGAAAACTCACACAGTTCCTAAGGACAGATATATATATATATATATATATATATATATATATATATAATTTTTTTTTTTTCCAAATGAAAACTAAGGAGAAAAACCTTGAGTTCTTTCAAAATGCTTCCAGAAATCTGGAAGCATTTTGGTAGAACATAAAAGTTTATCAACTATTTTTTGCACTTATAATAAGAGGGAGTTGAGTTCAAAGTGCCCTATAAATAGGGTAATGCTATACACCAGTTGCCCTGAAATAATTCTTAGTAACATCTCATCTTATTTTCAAGAGTTTCTTAATTTGTGCAACAAACTGTATGGTTGTTCTATCCCTAAATACTTTGGGAATAATGGAGATAGAGAAAAGAATCACACACAAGAACATTTAGAGGACTTTCTGTATATTTGAAAATCCAACTTGAAAAGAAAGCCAGCGACACATGCCAATCCTAGTTTAACAAGCCAACAATAAAATTGAAATACAGTCAGAGCCTTGCACAATCATGATTGATGATAAAAGGGAAGGAAGTAATTTTGTTCAGCTTCTTAAGAAGTTGTTCCCAGTCTCTATCGGTTGCCCAAAGAAAAACATTTGTGAATTCTTTTTATTTGGGGAAGTAAGATTATTTTTCAATTAACAGCTAAAGACTAATATTTCCCAGAGTTCTTTTCAAAAGCTTAGAAACTCACAAGTGTTATTTCAAAATACCTTTTGCTCTTCTTCCTTTCTTTTGATTGCAGCTGATTGTTAATTTAAAAATAAATTGATGGGAGGCAATGAATGCATAATAACTAAGTGGTTTCTTTAAGAATGTCCTTACTGATTCATATATGAAAACAATTCTAAGAATGCCACATTCGTCCCCAAGGCTATTTGAGTTCAATAAATGGTAGATTTGCAGGAGGATTTGTTTAAAGTCCATAGTTTATTTAAGTAAAAAAAAAAAAAAACTTGAGCACCACACTATTTGGGAACCAGAAAGGTTTAATTTCTACAGTCTATCAACCTTTTCTATGTGTCCATTTCAGGTATCTTTAGCTCTTCTAATTGAATACATCTCAATTAATCTGTCTTTATGACATAGCTTAAATTATTGAGATTTGAAGACTTTTTTCCATAGGGAAAGATAATCACATAATGAATGACTTTAGTTGAGGAAAACTGCCGCTAAGGGGAATTATATTGTCTTATCTTGCTTGAGTCACACCCTCATCATGGAATTGCGACCTAGATCATGACATCTAAAGCCAGAACATCTGTGAGGTACCTCTCATCTCTTCCTTTTTCTGTCTCTGTTGCCCCTTCCTAGTCAATAGTTGAACCACGGTATAAACAATCTCACCCTTAGGGTCCTGGTGGTTTTCTCTCTGAGCCTGGTTTATATTCTGTTACTGGGTTCCTCTCTGTTTGCCTCCATATTTCATGTTGTGTATTCTGAAATCCAATCCATACCCTTCTCTGTGATTGCTTTAGCCTTAACATTCGGGGTCCACAACCTCATTTCTGGGAAACATTTGCTACTTACAACCCTAGTGAAAGGGCAAGCTAGCGTCTCTGTTATTTCTATGGGGTCTATATGGTACCTGTTATTGAAATTTGGAATTGTAACACTACTGGCACTAGAGGCTGAAGCTGTGCAGTCAGGGTCTCCATAGCCATTTCCTAAGTGCAGGGCATGTTTGTTCGTGTACTTTTTACATGGCTTATGCTCTGCTATGGAGGGTAGAGATCACACCTAAGACAGAGAATGCATGGCCTCAGAGATGTAGAAAATTACTTTGATTTTGGTTCTCCTGGTTTGACCTATCTCCTGTAAGACCTACTTTTTGCTCCTGCCTTGGCTCCATTGAGTACTACTGTGTCATAATTTCTGGTTGAGATAACATAGGTTTCTGATATATGGGCAGCTAAAATTCATACTGGTTTATCTTAGTACTTGCCATCAAAGCCAAGTTCATGAACAAGGTTATTCATCATTGATTACCTTTCTCACTGTCATCTTCACAACTCCTTATTCCCAGGGTTACCTACAAAACTATTTCTGAAAGGGGTGTGGGACTTGAAATTTATTAGCAAATGTTTCAGAGAGATTTTGTTAACTACTTGAAAGTGAAGTCCTTCGGGTATAACTAAGAAATAGATAACTGCACATTTCAAGAAAAGGAGAGAGGGGTTTAGCTACAGAGGGGTTCAGCTACAGAGGGGTCCAAAGATGAATTCAGATAAATTCACATCAAAGCCTGGAGTTAGCTTTGGAAAGACACAAGTCTATAAAATAGAAGGTAACCAAAGTTAAGAATTCAAATGTCAGTAATCCATCTTATTCCTGATTTCTACTTACTTGATTAGTCCAGAGATGAATTTACAATGTCATATAAATTCATAGATAGAAAATTAGAACAACCTAAAAATTATAGAAAATAATTTCTGATCTTCATCTTAGTTGTTCTGGAGTCTCTATGGAGAATAGCTGGATGTACTTCATATTTCAATTGAAAAATGAAATCAAAATGTTCCCCAGTTCAGGCCTGAATAAGGGCCTTTGGATGCCTTAGCATCATGAAGTTATTACTCAGGAAAATCTCATCTCTTAACATTTATTATACCATTAAAGAAATCTTCAAAAACAAATACTTCTTCCCTTGGGGTTCAAAAATAAAATATACTTCTATGCATGGTTGTTATGTACCATTGTAAAATCTCAGCACTTGGAAGAGTCTTAGAGACAAGTAGGACGAAATGTCTTCATTTTTGGAGACTGGAAAAATCTAGATGTAGAATTTCAATGTCTTTGGTATTATTTTTGACATATTCTTTATCCATGAAAAAAATCTGAGATAATGCATGAGATTATCAATGTCAGTAAACGATTTCTAACTTCTAGGAAATAAGTAAGGTATCTGCTGTAGGGATAGGAATCTGAAAACTGATATGCATTTGAATATATGCTTCATTTAAATTTCTCATAGAATTATTAAAGGCACAAATCTTATTTTCTGTTCTCTTTGTAACAATTGGAATGATGAACATAAGGGAACAAAGAGGAAAGTCGAGCCATGAAGAGAAGGTTGTAATAGAAGATGATGTTTGATATTCTGTATTTTTCATTATGTCATGCATCACTTAGGGGCTGTAAGCCTGATTTGCTTTTGTCCATAACTAATACAAGTTGACATTTTAACTGGGTGCTCTATTTGAAAAATTATCTTATGGCACTACTTTTAACACCAGCGTCTATCACAAAATACATTTCAACTGTTTTGCAAACAAACTTTCTTCCAATTAATAATTAAACAGAAGAACAGCTTGCAGTATATGCTTGGAACTAATTTTACTATATATAGTGGGAGATGACAAGCACATATGAAGATGTGACTGAAGCCTGGTAACATTTAAATATTCAGTTTTTCCTCTGTTACCTTGACTAGAGCAAAGTTGGTTCCCAAGGTAAAAACTAAGTGGTCTGCCGGCATATGGTCTAACCTCCATTTGAGTGCTGAAAGCTGGATACTGTTTTTGTGAAACAGATGTTGTTGAGTGCAGCAATGCACAACTGACTCTAGCTAACAGCTGGGAATCCTCCGTGACCCATATAGCGAGAAATAAACATGGTCCTATGCTTGGCAAAAGTGTAAGAAAGCAAATTTCCATTTGTTAAGAGCTTATCAAAATGAAGAATAAATGTTTTTAGCCATAAACTGATTTTATTCACCAGAGTAATCTTTCCAGCAGCTTATGTGATGGCCTCATAATATTACAGGCACCCTTTGCCAGATGAAGGCTGCAGTCGCACTGACATATAGTACAGATGGAAAATAAACATCTGCCTCAATCAGGAGAGAAGACCAAGGACAAGGTTGACGAATATTATCTGGCATGACTATCTTTGCGGGGAAGCATATAAATGCTACAGGACCAAAACCACTGGCATCGTCTGGTGTTGTCCTTATGTGGTCACTGACCATGAAGAGAGATGATTAGTATGCACTCTCCAAGGAGGAGTGCTGCAGATGCTCAGGATGCTATGATTCCAACTCTCTAGGATCTGCTTTGCTGTAGCCACACCATGCGAGTCACAGAGCGATTCCATTTTTATTTTTATTTTTTTTTCATGGTTCGTCTGCATTTATCGTCCTCAAAGTTTCCCATCTTGTTGTCGAATGTGACAGAGAAGGGGAGGAGGGGAAAAGAAGAGGAGCTAATTTGGAAAAGATAAAAAGCATCGTTTATCATAGCCTAGGAAAATGTCAACAAAAGCAAGTCCAAGTTCAGATGATTCTCTTTAGATGGGGACCGGACCCCGACACTTTGTCTGCAAAGCACTGCGTTTTGTTACGCGGTCCAGCATCACCTTTGGCAAGAGCTGAGTGGAATAATGTATGCTCTGTGAGAAGGACACAGGCATGCACACACACAGATACACACAGACTGCAGTCCCAGCACAAAGTTCCTTTTGTCCTCATTGCAACCAAATGATTCATGTGGCACAAATAATATGACAGATGTAGCTTTAAAAATTCAGTTTTATTGCAAGTATCTTTTTGACTGAACCTTCTTTCATTTTCTGGTATCTCTTGTGACCATATGGAGTTTAGATGGCAATGAATTCTCTTCTACTAACTCAAACCCTTTTCTGCACCTGGGCACAATTTTGGATAAGGAGGTAAAGGGAAAAAGTATCAGGCATAATATACAGGATTATATTACGAGTAAAAGAGTACTCAAATATAAGTAAAAAAAAAAAAAAAAGGACTTTTTTTCTTTTTTTTTTTTCGTAGAAAAATGTTCTCAATACTATGGTGTTAGAATTTTATTTTTCGAAAATAATACGTTAGCAAATTCTATGGATTTTTAAATTTCTCAGATAATAAAAAGCAACTTGCTTAAAGTATTAGATTCTCATAACTTAATTGAAGCAATTAAAGTTTTTTTTTTTTTTTTTAACTTTGGAGTTCAGATTTCACAACAAATAATAGTGATTTATTGTCATACAATAGTGCCAGGTGCTGTACTTATCTCTTTTTTGGTGGGGTGGGGGTACTGGGGATTGAACTCAGGGACACTCAACCACTGAGCCACATCCCCAGCCCTATTTTGTATTTTATTTAGAGACAGGGTCTCACTGAGTTGCTTAGTGCCTCACTTTTGCTGAGGCTGGCTTTGAACTCAAGATTCCTGCCTTAGCCTCCTGGGCTGCTGGGATTACGGGTATGTGCCATTGCACCTGGCCTGTACTTACCTCTTTATATGTATTATCACATTTATTCTTCATAAAATTTCTAAGAGTTAAATACCATTATTGTTTTACAGAGCAGGATATTGAATCTTAGGGAAGTTAAGCAATTTGTCTAAAATCACACAGTAGTGGTAGAACTAGAATTTGTATTTTAGTAGCTTATTCAACAGTCTAGACTCTTGATTGGCATTGCCCTGATGTCTAAGAGATTGAATATTATTTTCACATATTTCTTGGCCATTTTACTTATTTTTTGAGAAGTCTGTTAAGCTCAATTTGCCCATTGATTGATTTTATTATTTGTTCTTTTGATGCTAAATATTTTGAGTTCTTTATGTATTCTGGATACTATAATCTTTTGTCAGATGATTAGCTGGCAGAGATTTTTTTCTCCCATTCCGTAGGCTACCTCTTCACTCTTTTGATTGGTTCCTTTGCTGTTCAGAAGATTTTTAATTTGACCTAATCCTGTTTGTTCATTCTTACTTTAATTCCTGAGTATTGAAGTCCTGTTCAGGAAACAGTTTTCAGTATCAACATCTTGAAGTGTTTCACGTGTGTTTTCCTCTAGTAGATTCAAAGTTTTGAGGTCTTACATTAACATTTTGAGTTGTTTTTTGTACATATGAGAGGGGTGCAGTTTTAGTCTTCTACAGGTGAATATCCAGTGTTCACAGCACAATTTGTCTTCAATGTATGTTTTTGGCTTCTTTGAGAATCTGATGGCTGTAGATGTGTGGGTTTACTCCTGAGTTCTCTATTCTATTGCATTGGTCCATGTACCTCTATTTTTATGGCAAGCCATGCTGTTTTTGTTACAATGGCTGTATCATGTTTGGAAATCAGATATTGTGATGCTTCTAACATTGCTCATTTATTTATTCAGTATTTCTTTGGCCATGCATGATCTTTCATATTTCTATATTAATTTTGGGATTGTTTTTCTAGTCCTGTGAAGAATGTATGGTATTTTGATGGGGATTGCAATGAATCTCAAGATCACTTTGGGTAGTCTATTTTAACCACACTAATTTTTCTAGTTCACAAAAATTGGGAGGGCCTTCCATCTTCTAGTGTCTTCTTCAGTTCTTCAATATTTTATAATTCTTATTGTAGACCTCTTTCATTTCCTTCTTTAGGTTTGTTCCTAGGCATTTTCTTTTGAGGCTTTGATGAATAAAATTTTTTCCCCAGATTTCCTTCTCAGCAAGTTCATTATTGGTATACAGGAAAGCTACTGATTTCTATATGTTGATTTTGTGTCCTGCTACTTTTCTGAAATTTTTTTTGGTTCTAAGAGACTTTCAGCGAACTCTCTAGAGTTTTCTAAGTGTAGAATCCTATCTGGGAATAAGAGAGCTGAGAGTGGTAAAGTGAAATTATATAAGAAAATATATAGAGTGGTATATTTTTCTCTTTATTTATATATGACAGTAGAGTCTATTTTGATATATGTATACACATGGAATACATCTTAGTCTAATTATGATCCCAGTCTTGTGGATGTACATGATATTGAGATTCACTGTGGTATATTCATATATGAACATAGGAAAGTTGTGTCAGATTCATTCCACTGTCTTTACTATTCCTATCCCTCTTTCCTTCCCTTCCTTCCCCTTGTCTAATCCACTGAATTTCTATTCTCCCTCCCTCTTTGTGTGTTAGTATCCACATATCAGAAAGAACATTCAACCTTTGGTTTATTGGGATTGCCTTATTTCGCTTAGCATGATATTCTCCTGATCCATCCATTTACTGGTGAATATCATAAAGTCATCCTTGTTTTAATAAAATTTATTATTTTTAGATATATGACAGTAGAATATATTTTGACATATTTATACATACATGGAGGATATCTTATTCTAATTAGGATCCAAGTCTTGTGACTAATATTTCATGTGTATAGAGAGCACATTTTCTTTGTCCATTCATCTGTTGATGGGCATCTAGATTGGTTTCATTAGCTTAGCTTTTGTGAATTGTATGCTATAAACATCCATGTGGCTATGTCACTGCAGGACACTGATTTTTAAGTCCTTCAGGTATAAACTAAGGAGTGGATAACTGAGTCAAATTGTGGTTCCATTCCAAGTTTTCTGCGGAATGTACATATGCTTTCCAGAGTGGTTGCACCAATTTGCAGTCCCACCGACAATGTGTAAATGGACCTTTTCCCTCCACATCCTCATCAACATTTATTGTTATTTGTATTCTTGATAGTTACCATTCTGACTGGAGTAAGGTAAAATCTCAGTGTAGTTTTTATTTTCAGCTCTCTAATTGCTAGAGATGTTGAAAATTATTTCATATTTGTTGACTTTATTTCTTCTGTGAAGTGCCTGTTCAGTTCTTTTGCCCATTTATTGATTAGGTTCTTTTTTCCCCCCTCTGGTGGTAAGCTTTTTGAGTTCTTTGTATATTCTAGAAATTAAGGTCTTATCTGAAGTGAGGATGGCAAAGATTTTCTCCCATTCTATAGGCTCTGTGTTCATGCTCTTGATTATTTCCTTTGTCATGAAGAAGCTTTTTAGTTTAATATTATTTCATTTATTGATTTTTGACTTTACTTTTTGCACCTTAAGAGTCTTTTTGAGAAAGTTGGTTCCTAAGCTGACATGTTGGAGTGTTGGGACTACATTTTCTTCTAGCAGGGCAGAGTTTCTGGTCTAATACCTAGGTCTTTGATCCACTTTGAGTTTTGTGCAGGGTGAGAGAGAGAGGTTAATTTCATTCTGCTACACATGATTTCCCACCACCATTTGTTGAAGATGCTATCTTTTCTCCCATGCGTACTTTTGGCACCTTTGTCTAGTATGAGATAACTGTATTTGTGTGGGATGGTCTGTGTCTTCTATTCCATTGGTGTTCATGCCTGTTTTGGTGCCAGTATCATGCTGTTTTTGTTACCACAACTCTGTAGTATAATTTAAGGTCTACATTACCATGGTTTAAATATTTGGTCCTTTAATGTCCTAGAGATCTTGCAGGTTTCAATCATAATTTTTTTTGTGAGTTCCCAAATATGTTAGTTCATCTACTGTCTTCAAGCCCTGATATTTTCTTCAGCTTGATACATTCTTAGACTATTGATGTGACTTTCAAGTGAGTTTTTTATTTAACTTATTGAGCTTTCATTTCTAAGATTTGTTTAATTCTTTTTACAGAATCTCTCTTTATTGAATTGCTCTCTCACATTCTGGTTTTCTTTCTTAATTCATTCATCTGTTTATTATATCTTCTTTGTCTTTGTTGATAATTTATAACATTGTTTTTAATTATTTGGCATTTTATCCACTTCAATATCTCTGGATTCAATAACTAGAGATTAATAAACTTTTGAAGAAGTCATGTTGCTTTTGTCTTTTGTTTCTTCTGTTTCTGTATTGCCATTTGTGCATCTGTTGGGATGGATATATCTTCCACTTTTATGTTAAAGTCTTCTCAGTGAGCAGTCTTTTCTTGATTAATGTACCCTGGAATATTGATTTCTTGTGTAGTGTTGAGTTTAATTCCAAATGGACTTGGTTTTTTAGTTTTCCTGTGGCTTTTTGGCTGTGACTAGTGGATTTTTGATCCTGTGTACTATATTGGAAACTGAGGGACCTGCTTTCTCTGTGGGACTTGCAATAGTAGGTGTTCCTCTTTTCATTCAGGCAGGTATATTGTAGACAGTGGAGTATATGAGGTATATTCTCTGTGGTTACTCTTACAGATTTCTCAGGACCGTGCAATCTGAAAAGCTACAGTAGTGACCTATGAAAGGGGCCTTTGTGCATACAGTGACCAAAACAGTTGTGGTATTTCTCTCTGCTGCTAAGCAGGAGAATATCTAGAAGTGTGTTTTCAGTCCCACCCTATTTTCACCTACTTGGAGCTAGGTCATCAGTTGGGGTCTTTTGGTCTCCCATTTCTTTAAATTGTGATATTTGCTAAGGCTGGAGTAAGGTGTACTTTCTCACAACTGGGCTGGTCATGTAGCTCAATGGCAAAGCACCTACCCCATGTGTTTGGAGTATTGGGCTCACTGTTCCAGAGAGGATGAAACAACTAACAGTAACAAAAACTTAAAAATTAACCAGCTATAGACATATAGCAAAAACCTATTAAAATAAACAATATCTACAACACCAATAACTGTTAAAAAGGGCAGGGCAGAGATGTAGAATAGACTAAAAGTTAAACGTTAATAAAAGTAAAGTTTATAGTAAACAAAAGGACAGATAGGCCAGGGAAAGTGGTGCATGCCTGTAATCCCAGTGGCTCTGGAGGCTGAGACAGGAGGACCTCAAGTTTAAAGCCAGTCTCAGCAAAAATTCAAGGCGAAAAAAAAAAAAAAAACGGGGGGGGGGCACTAAGCAACTCAGTGAGACCCTGTCTGTAAATAAAATACAAAATAGGGCAAAGAAAAGGGGAGATAAAAATGAAAAAGAAAAGAAAAATCAAAAGAATCCCCTCCTTGCCAAGGAATTTCAGATGGGATGTCTAGTTGGGGATTTGCCAGGTATGGGGGTAATTATGATCTACAGCTGTAGTCAGGTGTGTTACCTCTGAGCTCCATCCAAACAGGTCACTGTTAAGGTTGTTTTCAGGCTGAGTCCTGCTCAACCTTGCTACCTGTGCAGGTTATGGTAATATCTATAGCATGGCTGTATTCCCTCCAGAGGCTTTTATATGCATGCCCAGGGATGAGGTGACAGTCTGAGCCACCTGCAACCACCTCTCACTGGTCAAGCCCATGGATTATCCAGTATGCACTCACTTGCTCCAGAGATCTTTAGTCTGTGCACCCAGGGTCATGGCCAATGTCCAACCCACAATAGCTTGCCTTCTGGATGTCTCTGAACATGGAGGAAACAATGGGAAAAATGAGATCTTCCCTGGGATCCACCAGCTTTAGTCATGATGCTCTCATACTTGGCCCTTTGCAAATTTACACAGAGGTGGTCTTTTTCCTCATCACAGAGAGTGGGATCACAGACACTTGTATCCTCAATAGCCCATTTTTTCCTGCTGCTTAAATCTCTCAGTAGATTTGTTAAGTTCATGCTCTTGACAGGATTTTCTTTTTTGTTAAGGCTAAGAGGTATTCGATTATATATATTTAAATATGTATTTCATATCTTTTTTTCCTGTGCTGATAACTTGTTTTTTCTCTTCATTTTATTTTTAATCCCTAAATGGAATCATTATTTATATATTATTCTGTAATTTAAATGCATAAAATTGCATAGTGTGTATGTTTGTGTGAATAATTTAAGTAGTCTGCTAATGATTGTCATTCAGTCACTTATTTTTTAATAGATTAATCTGATGATTTTTCCTAATTTTCCTAATTCAAACAATGCTGCAGTAGGCAGGTTTAGCTTATTATATTTCTCTGTGTGTATGTGTATATATATATGCATTTATATATGTATATATGTGTATATGTATATATGTATATGTATAAAAGCTTCTCAGGAGTGGCAGTGATAGTCAAGGGATGTGTATATTTTTCATTAGATAAGTTTAAAAAAATTTAAAGTACAAAACAAAATTGACCGATAAGTACACACTTTATACTATAAATTTTTCAGTTATTGTTTTAGTCATCTTTATTGAGATGTAATTTTAAGAATATTTTTACTAGTATATTACAATTATACATGATATTAGGTTTCATTTTGATGGAATTATACATGCATGAAATATGATTTTCTCAACTTCGTATCCCTAGTACTTTTCTACTTTACTGGTCTTCCTTCTATGTATTTATTCCTTTTTAAATTGGTGATTTGCAGATATACATGAAGGTAAAATTCACTGTGAGGTATTTATATATATGTACATAGCATAATTTGACCAATTTCATTTCATAGTTCCTTTCTTTTCCCATCTTTCCTCCCTCCTCCTCTATCTCCTTCCTCTATTCCTGATCTCTCTTGTTTTTCATGGTATTGCCCCTTGTCTTATTTTGCTCTAGCTTCTACATATAAATCATCCTTGACTTTTCTGAATCTGGCTTATTTCACTTATCATGAAGTTCTTCAGTTCTATCCATTTACCACCAAATGCCATAATTTAATTCTTTATGGTGAGTAGAATTCTATTGTGTGTTTATATATAACATTTTCTTTATCCATTCATCTTTTGACAGGCACCTGGGCTGGTTCTATAACTTGACTATTGTGAACTGCATCTATAAACATTGATGTGCCTGTTTCACTGTAGTATGCTGATTTTTGTTTGGATAAATACCAAGGAGTGGGATATCTGGTTTATATGGTAGTCCTATTCCTAGTCTTTTGAGGAGTTGAGATATAATTTAAAAAGTGAAATCCAGCTTTAAAGCATGCAGTTACATGACCTTTCATGCTAACATGGGATTGTGCAGCCAAAATCACAATCAAGATATATAATGGTTTCAAAGATCACAAACTTCCCTCTTGCCTCTGTGTAGTGAACCCATTCCCCTCCCCGACATGTCTGTCTCTACAGTTTTGCCATTTCCAGGACATCATACAAATGGAATCAAGCAAGAAGTAGCCTTTTTAATTTAGCATAATGTATTTAAAATGCATCCATTTTTTTGCTTATATCAGTAGTTCATTTTTATATGATAAGTAATATGAAACTGTATGGTTGTACCAGTTTATCTGTTCATTGGCTGAAGGACATTTAAGTTATGAACATATTTTCTGTTCATAAATCTGTTATATATGCCCCAATTTTTATGTTTTTATGTGTTTATAAGAATTCGTTCCTCTTGGATAAATACTTAGCAAGAAATTGTCTTATGTGGCAAGTACATCTTTAAGTTCATGAGAAACAGTTAAAATGGTATTTCAGAATGGTTCTACCATTTTACTTTCCCTTCATCAATGTGTGAAAATTCTAGGTATACAGTAGTGTATTAATGTGATTTTTAATATGCATTTTCATAGCAATTTAATGACATTGAGCATCTTTTCCTATATATTTTTTCCATCAGTATCTCTATGGCAATGTATCTGTTAAAATCTTTTTAATTTTTCATTGGAGTGTTTTCTTGTTTTTGGTGTCTGACCATTTTTACATATTCTAGATAGCAGCTCTTAATTAGATAATATGATTTATAAATTACTCACCTAGTGTGTGCAGGGTCTCTTTTATTCTTTCAAGGAATAAAACTAGTTTATTATTCATTGGCTTTTTTATTTTGGATTTTAATTTCAATGATTTATATAAGAAATATCTGCCTAAATCAAAAGTTTTCTTCTAAAATGTTTATGGTTTGTATATTTAGTTTATTTTAAAAATGATATGACATAATATATATATATTTATATACGATATATAAATTATATTTATATATATATAAATTTTAGTTAGGTTTTTAAGCCAGAGTTATTTTTGTGGTATGAAGTACGTTTTTTTAATACTATTTTTGTACATTATTTAAATAAGTAGGCTATTGGCATGGTGAGTTATTGATTATTTTTGAATGGTAAACCAGTCTTGCATTCATAAACTCCATAGGGTCATGATGTATTATCCATTTTATATAGATTTAACTTCATAATATGCTATTGGGAATTTTTACATCAGTATTCAAAAGGAATATTGTTCTATAGTTGTTGTTGTTTTTCTCATAGGATCCTTATCTTGTTTTACTATTGGGATAATTCTGGCTTTATAAAATGTGTATTCCCACTTCCTATGTTTTCTGGAAAAGTTTATATAATATTGGCTTTATTCCTAAATGTTTCAAAAGATTTACTAGTGAAACTATCTGGGCCTGAATTTTTTTGTTGTTGTTGGAAAATTCTAAACTGTTATGGATTTAATTCCTTAATAGATACAGGAGTATTCAGGTTATCTATTTTTTTTTTCTGAAGAGTCTACATTTCATCTAAGTTGTTGAACTATAAGGTACACATTTTTTGTCCTTATTTTAATACCTATAAGGTCTATAGTGATGTCTCCACTTTTGTTCCCCAAATTGGTGATTCATATACTCTTTTTATATTGGATATTTGGGCTATATTTATCAATCTTATTGATATTTTAAAAGAACCAATTATTTGTTACATTAATTTCTTCTTATTTACCTTCCATTACCATTTCTTAACTTCTGTTATTTTTATTTCTTAATTATGATTACTTTAGATTTAGTTTGCTCTTTTTTGGTTTCTCAAGGTAGAATCACAAGCACTGGTTTATGAACCTTCTTGTCAGTTCTCATTCAGCTCTAAAATATAGATGGAAAGGTCTTTTGTAGACAATAAGTGATATGGGTGGCAGACATGCATGAATAATCAGATTTATAGTAAACACATATTTTCAAATTCCAAAGGTTAAACTAAATCTTCAAGTAGTAATGTTTAATTTTTAATAGAATTTTTAAAAATCTGGTATGTGTTGTTCAACAGGAAATGTGACTAATCTGTATGTACACAAGAGATAGTGGTCAATGTATAATTAGGCAAAGGTATAGGGCAGAATAAATTCACCCTCTTGTGACCAGGTTACAACTCCGTCTAATTTTATACCTGAGTACTTCCATATTCCACATCAGACTTGAGATGGGACTTAAATCACTGAAGTAATAAAACCAAAAGTAAGGGAGTAGATGAGGGGGGAAAAAATCTTAGAATGCAAAAGCTAGATGGAACAGTGAAATCCTTTATTAATGAGAAAATCGAACATCAAGAGAGCTTAACTCAGTCATCATAATCTAGATATCAAGGGCAGAGTTTGAGCCCCCTGGAAACCTATATTATAACCACATTCTCATCCCTCTAAAAGCTAGGATCACATTTCTTTATTCCTTGTTCCTCATACTGAAGAATACAATGCTGAGTTTTTGTTTGTTGCAAATAGTGAAAAATATTTGAAATAGAAAAACAGAAACTCTGGAGAGGGGTGGATTTATCTTGTTTCTCTTGGGGGGTGGGTGTGGGGTGGGAGGTACCAGGGATTGAACCCAGAGGTGCTGAGCCACATTCCCAGTTCTTTTTATTTATTTATTTTTTTAAATTTTCAGACAGGGTCTCAGGAAGTTGTTAAGGGTCTGACTAAGTTACTGATGCTGGCTTCAAATCTGTGATCTTCCTGACTCAACCTCCTGAGCCGCTGAGATTACAGGCATGAGCCACTGTTTACAGCTTATCTTGTTTCTTTTTTCTTTTTTAATTTTTTAGATGCTGATAGGCCTTTATTTTATTTATTTGTTTGTTTATTTATATGTGGTTCTGAGAATCAAACCTAGTGCCTCACACACACTAGGCAAGCACTCCAATACTGAGCCACAACTTCAGCCCTTATCTTGTTTCTTAATGACATGGTTTTCCTAACTGTCTTAACAGTGAACTCTTAAAACAATTTTTTAAAAATTCATTAGTTCCTACCAACATTCTTCCTTAAAGGAAGAAATACCTATTTTTCTTGTTTTCCTCCTGTCAGCCTCAGATAGGTTTGGCTTTGCCTGGAGTGATATTTCTTAAGGGTAGAACGGAGTGATGCCAAGACCGCCCAGGTTCCTCTCAGTTATACTGGCTTGTGGGCAACTAAAGTATGAAGAGAAAAGGTTATTTTGAAATATTCAGTATAAACTTTGCAGATACTAAAGTAAAACACTTACTTCTGAGAATTAGCAAGTTCATTACAAATGTCTCTTAGCTCTTAGAATTTGGTAGGTGTCAAACATTTACTTATTGTTAGCATGGTCCCTACGTTTGAGCCAAAAGGGGAATTTTTCTGACTTGTGCTCATCATGGTAACATGTCAGATGAAAAATATATGTTGTTATTCAATGAGTAAACGTTAGTGGTGGTTCAAAAATCTTTAAAATTTCTTATTTTGTTAGGATCTCTGAGAAATAGGAAAAATGAAAACAAAAAAAAAAACCACAAAAAAGCAAACACCAACACAAGGTCAAAAATTAAAGTCAATTTCTATTGCAGTAGATCAAAGGTCTAGTTATGCTCAGGGAATAGCCACTAAGTGGTTAAGTCTTCTGGTTTTCATATCTAATAATTATACTTCATTGATATATTCATTGTAACCTTAAAATCTTTAAAAAACATTAAGAACCTGAAAAGAAGAAAAAAATTAATTTTTCAAAATCTTTACCACCATAAGGTATAAGATTCTATCACTAAAAGATAGTTCCATTCAGTTAAGAGATTAACCACTAGAACATTATATGTGCTTTGGGGAGGGGCAAAACATTCCACTTTTATTGGTCATGACATGTTTATATGCACAGAATTAGACAGTTCACTTTCCTATGGTGTTAGTATAGTATCAGAGTAAGCCTTCTCAGGACCGAGAAACCACTCAGGCAGGTTTTGACAGGATGGAAGGTAGGGAGGCAAAACAAAGTTCAGAGTTACTGTTGAGGGGACCAGGTCCATGCAGAGGTACAGTAAAGAATACCGGGGAGCCAGAGGACATGTGAAGGCACTGGGAAGCTCAGAGGGTGAGCAATGTCAGACAAGTGTGAGAATCATGAAGAAGGGGGTACTCATGATAAATTTTGATATATATTTTATAAGACTAGTCCTAAAAATCAAAATTTGAATGAAATGATTTGGATGCAAGGTAGAGCTTTTTATTGCCATATATGTAGAAATATTACTTGTTTGCAATTTTGTTTTTAGTTTGCATCACAAAGTTTGTATCTTTTAAATCATATCTCATTTAAATGCATAGCATTAATTTGGAGGCTCTGATCCCAGTGGAGGATGAGAGGCATTATTCAGATTTATGCAAAAAAGAAAAAAGAGGGGGGAAAACAAAACTAATTTATCAAGAGCAGAATAAGAGAATTCAAAAGAGCATTTCTAACAAGCTCCTGTTGAACTGATATACTGGAATGACATATTAGATTAGCCTGTAAACCACTTTCCCTGCCACATTAGTTCTTCTAGCCCTCTTTTCTAGCTTCATTTTTTCATAGTGTGTTTCTTTAATGAGTAGTCTAAACTCTATTTTTAATCTCCCACCTTTCCTTGACTTCCCATATTAATTCCAATGGATGATATACATTGGACAATATACGTATTATATATATTAAATATATAATATATATCATATATGTATTGTGTGTGTATATACATTTCATTGGAACTGCCCTAGCCAAGGAAGGCCCTTCAAAATTGTAAGCCCAGTAAACATTGGTATCCCTTCACTGGACCTTCTGTTGCATTGAGCCTACTGGTAACCAGGTGTTGGTGGGCAGGGGGAGCATTTTCTATAGTCCTGGTTCAGCTTCATCACAGACAGATATGTATGTTAGGCATGTGTACCTGAGTCTCAGAGTGGAGGCCTTCTCAGGGTCCTGCTCCTCTTCCAGTTGCTGGGTTCTGTAAGGATTTGAGTCCGGGATATTTTCCTGCCTTTCCTCTGGGAGTAAAGAGTTTTCTTCTCTGTTACCTTTTCCCTAGCTTTCAAACATTTTCACTTATGTCCTAATGGTGACATGTGCTCCTTTTTCAGTGACTGAAGGAGTTTTTTATATGTGTAGAGAAATGACAGAAGACTCGGGGCAGGCTCTGCCACCCTCACCTTAAGTTCTATAAGGAAGACCTTCTCCAGTTTATCTTGCTGTTCCCATCTTTGAGTACAGAGTAAACTCCATGGAGAAAATAAGAGCTTGCCAGTTGACTTGTCCTTTCTTTGTGCATGTGGCTTCTATGTGTTCCATATTCATAATAGCCTACGCTCAGCATTTAGCATTTTGTTAAAATTTTTAGCTTAATTTTTGTCAGCTAGTATGTCCTTGGTGATCGCCCTGGCTAAGCAAGTCTTGCCCGCTAATTTTCTTTTAGAAGCACCCATTTTTCCTTAGACCTCAGATTAGTTTGGGATTCTGTGACCTCAGCTCAAAAATTCTTGGACTTTGTTCTACTATTGTTTGTCGATCTGTTTTGTGTGGTCATAACAACATCAGAATGGGCAATTTGTAAAGAAAGCAAATTTATTTCTCAAAGTTTTGGAAGTTGGGAATTCTAAAGTCAAGGTTAAGGCATCTGGTGAGAGTCTTCTTGCTATGTCATATAGAATGGTGGTAGGTATCACAAGAATGAGGGAGAGGTGTCTAATGGGAAAAGAAAGAAGTTCAAATTTGTAGCCTTGAGCTCTTCTACAACTGGCATTAACTTATTCATGAAAATGAAGTCCTTATTGCCTAACCATGTCCCATTGTTCCCTTCTTAATACTTTGCATTGAGGATTAAGTTTCCAACACATGTAGTTTGAGGGGATATATTCATACCTCAGCAGCATTACCTTTCTCTCTCTCTCTCTCTCTCTCTCTCTGTATATGTGTGTGTGTGCTTTTCATCTTTCTACATTTTTGATGGTTATAGAATTCTTGGTTAATAAGATCTTGATCCTTCATCCTTGAAAGATGTCTACTTATTGTCTTTAGGCTTGTATAAATACTGCTTTCTTTTATAAATATTGGGTCTTTTATTCCCCCTCTGGGTTCTTCTAAGATGTTCACATTATCACTCTTCTGCAATTCAATTATATTTTGGTATAGTTTTCTTCATCATTATTTTGCCTTTATTAAATTTTTGCCTCAGTGCATTTATAATTTTCACCAAACTTGGAAAAATATTTTTTTCCACAGGTCTCTGTTGTTTAGTTCTGTTCATTTTTTTCACTGATATTTTTCTGAGTCTCATTTTGAAGTGTAATGATTGCTGTCTCTTGTAATTCACTAATGATTTCTTCTTTAATTTTTGTCAGTGAATTTTTAATTTCACATTTTTATTCTAGAAGTCTTAATATATTCCAATACACTTTCTAGGATGTTCATGCTTTCTTCCACTCTTTTAAACATGTGGAATCTATTTCTGATAGTAGACTTAGTGCTATTCAATAGTGTTAAATAGTGTTTGATACTTCTATCCACCTAACCATTTATGTGTCCTTTTATATTGCTTTATTTATCTCCTGGCTTTCCTGTTTTTGTGCATGAATAGTTAGTTCTTTTTGGATACTATTCATTGTTAATTTTATAATTTTTTATTTCTTCAAACACATATAAATGGCAGTTCCTCCTCCGAGCCCTGTCATGGCAACGTCCAGTATGCAAGCTGAGGTGAGGAAACGCAATGCTGGGCTTTTTGTCTGCACGACAAGTGGGTTTGGAAGACCCTGTGCACTTCCAGAGAACGGAGTCCACATGGAGGGTTTTGGGACTGGAGTTAAACAAAGACAGAGATATTGAAAGAATCCACGGAAGGGGAGTTAACACCCTTGACATTGAACCTGTTGAAGGGAGATACTTCTGCCATGGTTTCACTTAATAGTACATTAGAAACACATGTAAGGAACAGGATTCTCACTTTTACATGTGGTTAAATTTAAAACATAACCAGCAATAATTGTTTTCTTTTTTCTGGTTCTTTCAGGCTCACTATAACACTTCCTATTCAAGGACAGCTATGTGACACTAACTCATAAAATGTATACAGACATGAGAAGCAAGGGATAGCTGATTTCTTTTGGTCTTGGGTTCTGGTGGAAAGAATGAATATTCAGTACTATTACTCCAGCCAGCCATTTGGCATCATGATTATTTGTATGACCTATGAAGTACATGAAGCCAATTGGCAAAGGGAAATATGAGAAATTCTAGATTATATGTACATGAAATGTGGTTGGGAAATACAGGCTAAGGAATCTTTTCATAGAACTTAGAGAAAAGTTTGAAGACTTGCTACAGTGTTGTTCCCCTTTATTATATAATAAAAATCTATAATTGTTAAAAGAATACATATAAATATCTATATGCTTTTTCTAGAACACAGTGAATTTACTTGAAATGAGTTTTTTTTTAAGGTCTATTTTTATTTGGGTCTCAAAATTTTAATTTATATGTCCTTTTATAGGACATATTCAGAGTCTCACTATTGATGCAATATCCTTCTAGATTGTATTTAATTCCTTATATATGTAGAGGCCTTTCCACTGTGCCTGATTGAAACAGTGATTCTTCCCAACCTTGTATCATCAACAGGGATTTTTGTACTTTTTTCTCTTATACTTTTTTCCCCACAGTTTCTGATAATTTTCTCCTGTCAGGTAATTTTCTCCTGTCAGGTATGTGCACATAAGTCCATAGTGAAACACTCAAGAGGAACCCTCTGCAGATCTTTGGAGTCATTCCTATGCAGTTCCTTTAGCTTTGACAACTGGAGGTCTCAATTCATTTGTTCATATCCTCAGGGATCACTGTTTCAGAGTGTCTGTTAGAAAGTATCTGTTACACATTTTGTCTATTTGTAGTTGCCTAAGAGGAGAGGACAAATTGCATCTGTTTGTACATCATGGCCTCCCAGAGCCTGTTCCATGTTATAGTGCAATTTAGAAACTTGGTTTAATCCAAACATCTGCCCTTTCTACTCTGGTTTCTGAGATGCTAGGGGGCTGTTGGAGGAAGTCACATAAATGTGAGCAATGGTGACACTATATTTTTATGGTCCTCAATTTCAGCTGCCTTCTCAGCACCATTTCCCATTATAGCTATTTCAAATGTTTGCCAACCGCTTCAAGTCCCCAATTCCAACTCTAGAATCTTTCTCTAAGCAAATTAACCTTTTTTTTTTAATATGCTCCAGAGGAGATTCAGGCTATCTTAATGTAAATTCCTCAGATCCCCCATCAATATGCCTAAAAACACATCCCTTTACAATTCCTTCTTGTGTACTCATCAAAAAACATCTTTTTCTCCTTTCTTTGATCTTGATCATAGATTTTTTCCTTTCTATGATATATTTATTTTTATCATATTTTGATTATGACTCTAGTATTGTCTGATACTATGATTGTTGTAAAATTTTAAAACCTTATGAAAGAGTGAGAACCATTCCCTGCATGCACTAAAAAAAAAAAAAATCACTTTAAAAGTCACCTATTGCTATTTTTTTCTCTTGAAGAACATCCTTCATAACTTTGAATGTGGCTGAGAGAGGCCACAGTATAGACAACTGCTGTCATTTGAACTAGCTCCTCCGTGCTAACCTCAGCCAAGGAGTTATTTGATACCCTCCAATGAATCTTTCTATTCTAGAGTTAATGGCAAAATTCTAAAATGGCACCCTGTAGCCTGGCCCTTTTGCTATTTCTCCTATCCAGCTAACTCCTCACCAACACACACTCTTGTTTTCCTCATTGCACCCTATCCTTACTGGCCTTTTTACGTCCCTTGTAAAAGAAACACATTCTGCACATTCGACCCTGCTGTCCCCTCCATCTGGAACCCTCTTTCTATGTGGCTTATTTCTTTGTGTGTTTGAATAGAGTCTGAAAATTCACCTTGCCATGCCTTTCTTTAATACTTTGTATAAAATAGCAATACTCTTATTCTACTCTAGAAATTCCTGGCTTTATTTCACTTCAAAACCTAACGTGCATTGCTGTGACCAAAATACCTGACAAAAAAAATGTTTGAAGAGGAAAAGTTTATTTTAGACCCACAGTTTCTGACGTTCTGTCCATAGTTCTCTGACTCCATTGCCCTAGGCCTGAGATGAGGCAGAGCATCTTGGTAGAAGAGTGTGGTGGGAGACTGCTGCTCTGCCCATAGCGAGCAGGCAAGGAGCCAAGGACAACTTCTGTCATTTGAACTAGCTCCTCACTGTAACCTCAGCCAAGGGGTTATATATATAACCAAGGGGTTGTATTTTGTTGGCCCAAGTGACGACTTCCTCCCGCTACAGGTTGTAACCTGCCTGCATTTACCATCCTGTAATCCAAATTATTAATCCATCAAAGGGATTAATCTACTCATGAAGTTACAGCTCTCATTATCTAATAATTTCACTTCTGAACATTTCCTGAATTGCCTAACATGAGCTTTTTTGGAGGATACTTCATATTCAAACCATAACACATACCAATATTTTATTAACATTTTCTCCTGTCGGTATATAAAGATCTTATTGTCTTTAATATTTGTATAGATATCATTTTAGACGAGATCGGGCGCGTTCAGGGTGGTATGGCCGTAGACTAGATATCATTTTATTTTTAAACTCTCATCGATCTCAAGTTTTGATTCTTTTAAAATCACAGCAGGATTTTGTACACACTGCTTTAAACTGTTATTTCCTGAAAAAAGTATGAAAAGTAGAATCTCTCAACCAAAATGTGTGAACATTTACAAGTTAGTTTTGCTAGCAAATTATGTCTAGAAAACTGCTCCTATTTATACCCACAGCAAAAATGCAAATTACTTCAAAGTTCCCCAGATTCTCACCATCACTGTGCATTGTTTTTTGTTGAATCTTTTCAATCTGATAGGGAAGATTGCTTTTATTTACCATTTCTTTAACAGTAAAGTTAAGGATATTATTTATATTATCCATTTGTATGTCTTCATCTGAATTTCCTCTTGATGAGTCTTTCTCATTTTTTTTTTTGATAAAGGGATTTGCTTTTTAAGTACCTGATTAAATTTTGAAAATATTTTATATATACATGTTTGAGCCACTTATTCAAATCATTAGTGTTTATTTGTTGATTGCTTGACCTAATAAGTTCTAGAAGAGCGTTCTAAAGTGTTCCATTATCACCATGACTTTGTTTAATTCATTACATTTTTACCACGTTTTCTTTGTGTACCACCAAGTAAAGATTGTTGGATATCTAAAAATTGAGACTTTTTATTCACTTTCACTAGATTTTAATTCCTTGGCTAGGCAGTTCCTGCTTAGTAATGAAATGCTTTTGTTCTAAAATGTGTGCAGTTGATTTGAGCAGTTAGGATTTTTATAAACGTTTGGCTCAAATAAATATTTTTATTTGTGTTTGTTCTTCTTCTAGAATTCCCTTTGTTATCATGGAAGGGGTTTCTATAAAGCATGCTCTTTTTCTGTATTCCCCTGTTCTCCATTTTCAAACTCCTGTACTTAACTAGCTTTTTTAATCCTTCCAAAGTTAATTGTGATTAAGTAACAAAAGGAAACAGAGAAGCAAACCAACATATGACCTTATCCTGGTTCCTTGCTTAAACTTGAACTCTTTTCTGGTGTCCACTTTATTTATTTTTAAAATTTTATTCATAGTCAAGTATATAAAAGTTTAAATCCACAGATTTCTCATTCACCATTTCTATCCTTCCCTGCTAACATCTAGGTTCCTTACTTAACTTTAACTCAAGCAAATTTCATATTAAGGTATCAATTATACCTAAATTGCCACTCTCAATAACTTCTTGTCATACCTCATGTTATTTTCATCTTTTCTGCATTTAATACCATTCAATTCCTTGAGTAAGTAGTTCTATCCTTCAACTTTATGTTACATTTACTTTTTTGTTCCTTTGTCATTCATGTTTCTTGGCATGTCTTTAAAACATCACATTTGTCGTCACTTGTGGCTGGTTCCCCTGATGTGTGTGGATCATCACGTGTTCTGTATCTCAGATATAAATTTTCTCCTATACTCAAGATGCACAGAATGCTTAATAGTCCATATGGGTCCCAAAAGAAGCAGAGAACACATGTAAAACTGAATTCATTGTCTTATCTGCACTGTACTCGATCCACATTTCCAAACAGTACCTAAAAGCATTTTTTTTTTTTACATCTACTGGCTTACAAATGGATATCCAAATGGGAGGCTGGAGAATTTGAAGGGTCATAATCTCTAAGACCCTTGTAGGAGGTTGTACCTCTAGGTTGAAACTGATTTCTGAAATGTCATGCCCTTATGATGGGTATGGAAGCAGAATTACCAGGTGGAGAACTAATGTCTTAGACAGTAAATCCTTGAGGGATTGCATTATATCTGGGCACTTGGTTGAATGGCAGGAGAGAGAGATTAACATTTGTCATGGATAATCCTAACTCTGAGTCAATCATAGGAAACCAATTTTTTTTTCCTGCAAAATATATAAGATTTTATGCTAAATTTGGGCAACTGTAGGACAAGAAATGTTGAAATCTAAAAATATAGCCATCATTTCTATTAATTTATATAATTTTGTCGAAGAATCAAATTTATTGGCACATCTAACTTATAGATATATCAACTTTATTATTTGGCATGTGAAAATATGTCATGTGTTTTGACCCTAGTGTTTCTGCTTCCTCTTTAAACACTGTTGATTCTTTTATTGAATGGCCTAAAAGGTTCTGCCAGTTTTAAGCCCAGGAGGCTGATACCCCATCTGTCTAACTGGAAATCATCTAATCCAAACAGACACTTCTCTTCTTAGGAGGTATTTCCAATGTTCTGTGAAACCAAAACTCCCATCCTGGGCTGCACATATATCTCTCCATTTGAAAATGTGGTTGAACATATTGGGGTGAATGCCCAAGTGCCCATGCCACCATGGAGGTTGGCTAAATTGTGGCCAAGTCCCAATCATAGAACTCTAGACGGCAATAAATCACCACACACACACACACACACACACACAAAGAAGCTATCTGGGAATCCAATTTGGTACAAATCTGCAGCATCACTCATCTGCTTTGAAGTTAAATCTTATTGGATTAGATCCAATCCAACCTATAGTATGACAATAACCCAGAATCCTAGGATCTTCCATGTACAATTTATAATCAAGAATGATTCTGCAGATCATTCTATTTTTATTTTTGTATTTGTTTTTTAGATATACATGATAGTAGGGTGTATTTTGACATATTTTACATGGATGGAGTGTAACCCATTCCAGTTAGGATCCCATTCTTTTGGTTGTACATGATATGGAGTTACACTAGTCATGTATTCATATATGAGCAAAGGAAAGTTTGTCTGATTCAGTCTACTATCTTCTTATTCCCATCCCACTGCATTCCCTTCATTCCCCTTTGTCTAATCCAATGAACTATATACTGCTCTCCCTACCCTCCCTTGTTATGAGTTAGAATCCACATATCAGAGAGAATATTTGGCCTTTAGTTTGGGGGGAATGGCTTATTACACTTAGCATGATATTCTGCAGTTCAGTCCATTTACTGGCAAATGCCATAATTTCATTCTTCTTTATGGCTGAGTAATATTCCATTGTGTACATAGACCACATTTTCGTTATCCATTCATCTGCTGAAGGAAACCTAGGCTGGTTCCATAGCTTGGCAATTGTGAATTGAGCTGCTGTAAACACTGATGTGGCTGTGTCACTGTACTTTGCTGATTTTAAGTCTTTTGCATAGGAGTCAAGTTATCCCAGTGGGATAACTGGGTCAAATGTGGTTCCATTTCAAGTTTTCTGACAATCTCCATACTGCTTTCCAGAGTGGTTGCACCAATTTGCAGTCCCACCAGCAATGCATGAGTATGCCCTTTTCCGCACATCTTAGCCAACATTTATTGTTACTTGTATTCTTGATTGTTGCCATTCTGACTGGAGTGAGATAGACTCTCTGTGTAGTTTTAAAAATTTTTTAGTTGTTGATGGACACAATAACTTTGTTTTTATATGGTGTTGAGGATCAAAACCAGTGCCTCACACATCCTAGGCAAGTGCTACCCCTTGAGATACAACCCCAGCCCATCAGTGAAGTTGTAATTTGCATTTCTCTAATTGCTAGAGAAATTGAACATTTTTTCACATTTTTTTGACCATTCATATTTCTTCTTCTGTGAAGTGCCTGTTCAGTTCCTTTGCCCATTTATTGATTGTTTTTTTTTTATGATGATAACTTTTTTGAGTTCTTTGTATATCTTGGAGATTACCACCTGCACCTCAGATAGAGCACTAGAGATATTCTCCCATTCTGGAGTGAGTCAGTCTCTCTCTCTCTCTCTCTCTCTCTCTCTCTCTCTCTCTCTCTCTCCACGTTCTTGATTGTTTACTTTGCTGTGAAAAAGCTTTTTAGTTTGATCCCATCCACTTATTGATTCTTGATTTTTATTTATTGTCCTTTAGGTGTCCTACTGTGGAAGCACACATGATAGAGATTTGGTCCTACTTTTTTTTTCTAGTAGATGCAGGGTCTCTTGTCTTGTACCCTGATCCACTTTGAGTTGAGTTTTGTGTCCTGCAGGTCATTCTTAGAACTGGGTTGATTTTTTTAGAATTTCAGTTACTTTGGGTATTCTCCTTACTGTGTAAAACTTTCCAGGAAACTTTCACCTTAAGATTAAAAGTACATGTGTAGCCACTAAAATTTTCAGACTAACAGAATTGACCTGCTTTTCTTAGGGGTTATCATGATTGCATTGAACATTTGTTTTATTCTTTTACTAGTTACCTCTGGTATCTGATATTGCACCATTAATTTTTAGATGAGAAATCATATGCCAAATTACACTTGGGCTGAAAGTGTGGATTCCTTTTAAAAAAAAAAATTTACTCCTTAATCCCTTAATTTGTGATTTGTAACTAGAAGGAGAAAAGGACAATGTTCAGTCATTACTGGTCTCACAAAAATATTGGTATTGTTGAAGAATGCCTACTTTTCATCCATTTTTAGTGTTCCTAAGCATTACATTAACCTTCCCCTTTGCCAGAAAATAACGAGTTTGTATAAATGAAAAAGAACTTATTTTTAAAAATAGCATTCTCCCTCCACCCACCCTTTATTTTTCCTGAAACATTTTGTATCCTTTTATTGTCTCACAGTCTTCATTTTTAGGCAATTCTATCAGCTCTGGTATCTTAATTCTTGTTTCAGGCTGAATTACCTCATTAAATACTTTTCCTAAACATTGTCACCCTCAAAATTATTTTTCAAATGTCATGATTTTTTTTTTTACTTCCCAAAGTTTCCTTTTCTGTGATACATTTATTATCTCTATGGTCTTCAGTTTTTTTGACCATTGAATGGTACACCTTAGATAGCTTAGAGATAGTGTATGTAAGTTAAACATATATTTTAGTAAATTATCTGTGTCTTTCCAGTTCTTACTGCGTTTGTTTTCTTTGGTTTAGGTGTAGCTTGAAAGTCTCATTAGTTTAGGTGACTTGCTTGACTCGGGATGGTATGTGAACATGAAGGTGAAGAGAAGTACTACATTCACCAACACGTAGCATTTGAGGATTTCTGGAGAGACTCAAAAAAGGAGGGATAAATTAGAATAATTTACACAGACCTCCTTCCACCTCCACCATTCACACACTACACTGTCCAAAGTTTGCTATACTATCAAATGGCTCTATAATTTTTGACTGTGTCCACCATGAATTACATCTAAAAATCCAATCACCTAGCGGGCGCGGTGGCGCACACATGTAATCCAAGTGGCTCTGGAGGCTGAGCAGGAGGTTTGTGAGTTCAAAGTCAATTTCAGCAAAAGTGAGGTGCTAAGCAATTCAGGGAGACCCTGTCTCTAAATAAAATACAAAACAGGGCTGGGGATAGGACTCTGTGGTTGAGTGGCCCTGAGTCCAATCTCTGGTCCTCCCCAACCCCCCAAAATCCAAACTGCTCTTATTTTTGTCTTTGTTTTGACCAGCTGCTGTAATTTGGTTCTGGAATGTTCCACAGAATAACACTATTGGGAGGTGATAGGACTTTGAAGAGGCCTAGTGGGAGGTCTCAGTCTCTGAGCGTATGCCCATGGAGGGCCTACTGGGACTCTGGACTCTTCCTCTCTCTCCATGTCCCATGGTGAGGGGGATGGTTTTGCTCTGCCATGTTGTGCTGCCCCTCCCCCACCAGAATCCTTAAAAACAATGGATCCACCCAATGGAGGACTGAAACCTCCAAACCTATGAGCCAAAATACAACTTCCCTCTTTTTAAGTTGGTTGTGTCTCAAGTATTTGTGACAGTAATGAGAAGCTGACTAACAATAACTCCCAGGATCCCATACATCTTAACCAACTCTGGTAGTTTTCATCAGTGATGAGATTTAATTTTATTAGATAGCAAATCACCTATATCATAAAAAAAAAAAAAAAAAAAAAATTGGGAAGAAGTAAACATGAAAACTAACAATTTGTTTCCTGCCCACCTCAACCTTTTGTCTCGCAAACATATACAGGCACAGCCAATAAAAATCTCAGTGTTTCCAAACATCTGACTTACTCATTTATTCATTAGTCTTTCAATCAGAGGCACCTTTATGTGCCAGCACGGTTTATGCAGTGGGCACAGAGGGATAAATATAAATGAAGGCAGAGGAATTCTGTGCGTCCCAATATTTCTTCAAATTTTAAATGCTCAGCATGATTTGTAATATTTCATCGGATACATTCTTAGATAAGAAACTGAAATGAACAGTATGAAAACGGGAATCCTGTCTGGAAAGCAAACTCAAATTTGGTAGTTTAATAAAACTACTAAAATACCATTGCATATTAAAAATGAATAAAAGAATCTAGCATGGCTCTTGATGGACAGAGAGCAATCAATAAATATATTTTCCATTATGCTATTGCTATAAATATCAACCCTACTGTTAAAAAAATCAAAACATTTGGCAACTATATTTGGTTATTCATTAATTAAAGAAGTAATTTTTTTTCTTCTTGCTATTTTCAAAGCTTAGTAATAGGGAAGAGAATTAAGACTGAATTTAATGCCTACTTATTCTACTAAAATAGTCTCATGTGGGTGTATAAGTTTTGAGAGATTTAGAACTGCATAACAGAGTTTGAAGCAGCTGACATCTCGACTAACTATTTCAGAGGTCTGGATGAGATTTTGATTCACAAGGAAAGATGCAAGATGAATATTCTAATTTTGTGAACCCCTAAGCCCCACATTTTGTTTGAATTGTTCATTTTGCACTTAACCTATTCTCCTTAGAAAACTTAACCTATTCTCCATATGACTACTCCGATCCTCTGAACTCTTTTGTATACTTCCATAGAACTCAGTATCATTTTAAGATACTACATTTTAAAAAATATATATTGGTATCATTATTAGATTAAGATTAATTTCCTTATCAGACTACAAACTCAGGGCAGGAATCATGCCTGTCTCTTAAACCATGATCCCCAGGTATAGCACAATGCATGACATCCAATAAGTTTTCTATAAGTACTTATTGAATAATTGAAATCTGTAGGTCTTATTTCTTGTACCATGCATTGAGGACAAATAGCCAGTTCTAAAACCTAAGGCTTTTCTGTAAGTTCCTCTCAATTGTTGTTGGAATTACTGGAGAGACAGCTAAATTTTTGTGGATCAATATTTTTAAAGACCAAGTTGCAACAGTACTTACAAGATCTAAGTTCTTTTGTTTTTTAAATGGTACTATGGATTGGACCCAGAGCAGGGCCTCATGCAAGCTAGGCAAGGGCTCTACCACTGAGCTATACCAGCAATCCTTTTAATTTTTTTTTTTTAATTTTGAGATAGGGTCTTACTAAATCACCTAGGCTAGCCTTGAATTTGCAATCCTCCTGCCTCAACCTCCTGAGTGGGTGGAATTACACGCATGTGCCAACACACCCAGCCAGGTCTAAGTATGATTTAGTTATTAGTTTTAAGAAAGCATTTTACCCCAAGTAACCATTTACATCTTCTCAGTCATTCACACTCATCATCACCACTCCTCCCTGAGGTTCACTGCTGCCTTGCCCTGCTCTCATCCTCCCTCTTGTTTGACCTCACACTTCCTGAGCCATCTCAGGACTTGAGGTTTGGAAAACAGCCCTACAGTGTGAGTATTTTTTTCCTCTGCAGACTTGTTCAGTGCTCTTTCAGTCTTGGTTTGTTTTGTTTACTCTGTGATACCTTCACTCTGTACCTCAGGCTACTGGCAAGAATAAGCATCACTTAAAAAGTAATTTAGGGAATAAGTATACTCCCCCTAGGGTGCGAATAAAAGGAAAAGTTGTGGTAAATAGCTAATGTAAGCAAAAGGTGCCTTGGGGGACCCTAAGAGTCACTTCTTTCAAACCAGCAATAACTTCTGGTGCTATTGGTCCTGAGGCAGCAGCCGTCAACATTGTTTAAAAAAGCTCCCTTATGGTGTTCTCATTAATTAACTGCACTGTTTGTTGATTCTAGATTGATTCAGTTGGTTCTCTGGAGAGTGTTTGTGGAAACTCACTAATGCCTTGATGCAGAATTTCATCTTCAGGCCCTAAATTCCCAGGATGGTGGTTTACTGGGACATATAGAAGATGAAGTGAAAAAGAGAATTTGTTAGATAAAAATGATAATCAAAATATTTTAAATTCAGATGTAATTTTTGAAGATTCTCCCCACAGAGCTAAAAAATTACCTGAAGCAAAGTTTGACTGACAGGCGGGCTTAACAAACACAACAAGACAAATGGCATGCAAAACAGATAGGGAAGTATTTGTTGCTAATTACTTGAGAAAGCATTTTAATTAAGTTGTTTGCCAATTAATGCCTCATTTTTAACATTCCATAAATATTTAAACATGTTTCATAAACTTCCTTCTTATGGAGACATTTGCAAATGTTATTATAGAGTTTCTTTGGGAATCTCATAAGAGAAAAAATTGTACAATTAGAGGATTCTACTTACCATTTCATGAGTAAATTGTTGTCTTTTTAAAAATCATGGTAGCTATTATAATTTAAAATGTTCTATCTGCATGAGCACTTCTTCCATGTTATCTCATCAAGAGTGAATAAATATAAGCCATATATTGTTTTGTTCCTGCCATAAAAATTAAAAATATTCTGGGGCATGGAGGATTATATATTTAAATTCGGTCTTAGTCAAATAGAAGAAAATGACTTCACATAATTTCTTAAAACAAATAGTAATTGTTAGTATTTCAATCTTCTTCAAACTAAAACCTCCCCAAATGTTACATATCCAACTAAAGTAAAACAAATGACGGCACACACAAGCAAAACTGTTTTCAATATTACCAAGTTTGGGCTTAATTTATCCTAGAACTAGCATGAACTCAACCTAAGTATCAACAGTTAACTTCTCCCTTTCTGCCCACTCTTTGTTGGAATAATCATTCTTATGCTTTTTGCCCGCTTTAAATGGGTTCCATGAAACTAAGGGATGAGAATAGACTGTGGTTAGAGTTTGGCCAGAACATCAGGACACTCACCCCTTTTGGCACTTGGCATTTTTCCGTTTGACCGTGTAATAAATTCTGAAGACCAAAGCCCATAGCTACCTGGAATAGGAGCCGTCAGCATATTTACTAAGTCTTAGGCAGCTGCAAAGGAAGGATCCCCTGCTCTCGTACCATTTAGTCAGTGGAGATCAGAGGGGAAGGAAAGGTGTTCAAGGGAGTTTCTCTGATAATGAAAAGTTTTATCCTTCAGGGGCTGTGGGAGTAAGTAGAGAAGGACAGGGGAGGAGAGAAGGAGGCATTTTGAAGCACCCATGAGAAAATCCATATTTGTGCAGGCTCAGGACAGTGGCATAGCACCTAGGGGCCCACACAGGGGTGTCCAGGCTGCTGTACTCCATGAACAGAGCACTGTCCCAGCACAAGGAAAGCCAAATTGTACATGTTCCAAATGGGAGAGTTAACCATGAATGAAAAGATTGCAGTACTATAGGAACTTAGCTATATGCACTTTGTACTAACTTGGTCCAAGTATTTGTGTAACCATGTAAAATCTTTTGTGTTGCTGTCTAGATGAAAATTAAAATGAAAGAAGGCTGGGATCACAATCTCAGAACGTTATCATTTCTAGGTAGCCGTTAAAATCTACTCTGTTGCTTTTTGGCTTTGGAGGGAGAGATCATATGATAGAAGGGGAATTATGAGGCAACTTGACCACTGCCTTGGGCTTCTCAAAATTTGCATTTTCTTTGTTGGTGCTGATAGAAGTAGAGTCTTTGGGGTTATGCATATGTGGACCCACTGTATTTATCTGAAATAAGTTAAATGACAGCATTTCCTTCTATCTTTGGTTTGTTATGTTTCAAAATTTTAAATACTTCAATTATCTGGGTCTTAATGGCTTAATTAGAAATAAAAATTTCTTGAAACTTTGGGGTGGAAAAAAGAAAAAAAAAAGGAAAAAGAAAAATCTCATATGATGGTAAATTGTATCAACTTGCTTGAGCCATGAGAGGACCAGATATCTAGGCAAACATTATTTCCTGATGTATCTGGGTATTTCTAGAAGGCATTAGCATTTTAATCAGTGGACTGAATAAAGCATCCCCCGACCCCCAATGAGGGTGGCCATCATCAATCCATTGGGGACCCGAATAGAACAAAAAGGAGAAAGAAGGTTTAATTCACTCTCTGCTTGGATGCTTGACTTCAGGTTTCTTCCCTCAGCATTCCTGGTTTCCAGACTTTCACACCTAGACTGAGATCTGTACAATTGGCTCTCAGGCCTTGGAATTACACCACTGTCTTTTTTGCAGACAGATCCTGGGCTTCACAGCATTCTTAATCACATTATATATGCATGTCGTGTTAGCTTTCTATCACTGTAACAACACATCTGAAAAAAACTAGAGGAAAGAATTTATTTTGGTTCATGGTTTCAGAGGTTTAGTCCATGATCATCTGGCTCCATTGTTCCTGGGGCTTGTGGTGAGGAAGAGCATCATGGTGGAAGCTTGTGTGAAACAAACAACTCCCCTCCTGGTGGCCAGGAAGCAGAGAGAACAAGGAAGGGGCCAGGGACAAGATGTACCCTCCAAAGACATGCCTCCCGTAACCTACTAGGGCCCACTTCCTATGGTTTCTGCCACCTCCCAATAGTCTGTTCTTTTTCTCTGGGAAACACTGACTAGTCAAGCTCACGCATGGTACCTTTTTATATTCACATAGTGAATGAGAGGAAATTGCTAAAATTATATGGGTCACATTTCATCTTTTGACTATGAAGAAGTAACTGGGGCTAGACTTGTTTTCCTGATGTAAATAATTAAAAGCTGAACAAAAATACATGGGTCTATTTTTAGACATAGTACAGCTGTGCAAGACTGTGACACTTTAGAATGGCTGCCCTGGTTTCCCACCTGGAGGCACTTTTCTGACCAATGTATGGGGCAGAGCTCTCACAGGGCACTGGCTGAGTCAGGGAGGCAGAGGTTGGAGTTGGGAGGCTCAGGCAGCTGGAATTTGCGAGGCAGAGACCCAGAGGTGGGGGATGCAGACTTATCTCGCCCACCATAAAGACCTGCAGTTCTGTCAATTATAGGATTTCATTCTTATTATAGTGGAATAATATTCCATCCTGTATATAGAGAACACTTAAAAAAAAAAAAAAAAAAACCATTCATCTGTCAGTGGACACCATGGTTGATTCCATTCTTTGGCTATTATGACTGATAAACGTGGGCATGCAAGTATATCTTTGGTATGCTGATTTTTATTTCCTCTGGATATATACACCCTGCAATGGGATTGTTGGATCATATGGTGGTTCTATTTCTATTTTTAAATTTCTTTTAGGAAGGTCCATACTGTTTTCCATTGTGGTCATGCTAATTTACATTCCCTCCAACAGCATATTAGAG
Organism: Marmota flaviventris; assembly: GCF_047511675.1. NCBI lineage: Eukaryota > Metazoa > Chordata > Mammalia > Rodentia > Sciuridae > Marmota > Marmota flaviventris. Next base: position 68,606,170 of record NC_092512.1, read on the forward strand.
TTCCTCTTTCAGCACGCTGAGTACTTTGAATCAGAGGACATTAAAAGACCTTAGAAACAGCCTTAGAACCAAAGTCTCTGACTTTAGCCCTCTTGTCTCTTACCCTTCATTCTCATTGAAAGTAAACCAAGGAAACTAGAATTCCTCTTCCTCGAGGTGAATCACAGAAACTAGGACTCCTTTTCCTGAACACAAACCATACAGCCTAAAAATATTACCCTAACCATCCTCCAAGTTTCTGAATAAGAGCTGGCCATAAAAACATTTGGACCTACCTTTTCTGAGAGGAAGCATAAGACCCTTAGTGCGGAACGGTCCCCTTTAATACCTGGAAGGAAGGAGTGCCACACAGAAAGGCCCAGATGAGAATTCAGGCAGACATTCCTTGCTGGGTTTTATCCCTCAGTACATTGACATTAGATCAGATCTTTTTTCTCCCTCAGATTTCTATATGACTGTCCATTCGTTGAACTTAAGCATAGAAATAGTTTTCCCTGGGCCTTCGGGTGGTCATTCTAAAGGCTCCTCTGTCACATAGAATTCTAATCAGAGGAAAGCCTGATGTTTACTTATTGTGTCCTGTATGAGTGCATCCCTTAGTGTCTGTGATGAGTGAGGAACAGTCTCCCACCTTTCTGCTCCTATAGTTCCTTATCATACCCTGTTAAATTCTGCTAGTTATGATGTTATCAATTCATCAATTTCCTTCCATTCAGCATTTGCCTGGTTTATCTTACTTGATATCTTTACTTACAAACACTCCAAGTATTTATTTACATTTTATGCACATATTATATCAAAAATTTTGCAGTTGTATTGGGTTTTTAAATATTTCTATCTGAATCTGTGCCATTAACAGATATTCACTCATATCTATAAGTTTTCTATTAGTCACAGTTTCTGTTGCTTCCTTCCCACTGCCTTTTATTAAACTTATGGAATTTCTTATATTCTATTTTTCCTTTACTTGAAAGCTTCCTCCTTTTTGGAAGTTATGCATTATTTTTTCATTTTTAGTAGATACCTTTGTATTTTAACATGCATCCCAAGCCAAGTTAAAAGTTAATCAACATTTTTGTTCTACTTTTAGAATAATTATCCTGTACTTATGTTCTGATATTACTTTAGGTAATTTTTGATCCATGGAGTTTTAAAAACATCTTCACCCTAACTCCCAAATCTACCAGCTTCCTGTTTCCCAAGTTTCTAGTGGTTTTCTGATTCATAGGCCAAAGAATCTCCTGTGACAATGACTATGCAGAAAGATCAGCAGCACCTGTATGCTTTGACAACCACAGCTCTCAACTCCTGAGGCCAAGATCCATTTCACTAAGCATTTCTTTTGTTAGTAAAGAAACTCCAAATAAATGCATACTTTGTCACTGTTTGGAAGTTAGAGCTGAGGCTTGATCAGGTTCCCCGAGAACTACTTCTGACACCCCTGAGTCACTGCGCCTTGGTTCCTACTTCTTTAGCTCTGGATTTTTTTTTTTTTTGTCTATTCCCACAACTAGGGCATTTCTTGCTTGCTTTCATGATCATCTAGGAATTTGCTATATTGCAAAACTGAAAGCTTTTTCTTTGTTTGAAGATGGGTGTTTTTGTCTCTGGGTTAGTTAAATCTGAATATTTTTTTTTTTTGCTTGTAATTTTAAAAAATTGTTAGTAGGTACCCTAAGTTGATATCTTATTGATTTTTGCAAAGAACCTGGTATGGCCTGGAAACGGTGCATTTGTGGTTCTTTTTATGAATGCACCTGTATTTTCTGAAATGATGTCTTTGAATTTTGGTTTTGGTTACAGTTTTGACTTGTTCCTTAAGCAGTTAAAAAAGAAATCTTAGGTTATGTTCATATTTCCAGTCTTACAATGTCTTTCATTTGTTTTGGTTCTTTGTTGTTTTATCCTTTCTCTGAACGACAATTTCAAATTTATACTGCTTACCACTGATTAGATGTAAGAGTGTCAACTAGATCTTCCTCTGTGTTTGTTCAGTTTTGTCTTTTATTAAACTTATGGAATTTCTGACTATGTTTATCACAGCAGTCATTTTACTTACTCATATCATTTTAATTTCATTCTCTTTTCTTCTCAAATTCTTCTTTCTTCAGTATGTATGAGTTCCTGCTTCCATATTGTAAAAGCTATATATATTTTTTGTATCCTACTAGGTTTTCAAACAGTTTTGTAGGTTTTTGTTTGTTTTTTTCCTAAGAATCATAGCAAATCACTATGAAATCTCTCTTCCTCTGAGTCTTTGTATTCTCTTTGTTTTGTAGTTTTACTTTAACCCCTTGTCTTTGGTTAATGTTATTGTGTGCATGTGTGTTTTCCTACCTTTTCAATTATATTAAAGATAGCTATAGAGATCTGGCCTTTACCAATAAGGTTTGCAGTGGTTTTATCCCCTGCCCGTTGGCTGTTAAATCCAATTCTTGTTAAGGAGCAAATTTGTATGTCCACTCTGTAGGTCACCTGCTTCTGGAATTCCCCATGCTTCTAATTGCTATCGCTCTGCTGCACTGGGGAGGCCTCTTGTTCCCTTTTGTTGGTTCTCATGCTCAACAAAGAGACTACAGAACTACCCAAAGTTAAGCAGAAAACCTCCAACTCTTCTGCCTTTGATCCTGCAGCAGATTCAAGGTTCAAAATTCTCAGTATATACCATTACCTGGGGATTTCTCACTCTGTTTTTATCTGTTTGAGGGGATTAAACTTCCTTGGGGGTTAAAATGGATCACTTACAGCATCTAATTCCTGGTATATATACCTAATGCAATATTAGTCAGCCATAAAAAGGGGATTATACCATTTGGGACAGCATGGATGAGTCTGGAGACACTCCACTAAGTGAAAGCCAGACAACAGAAAAACAAATATTACATGATCTCATTTACATGCAAAATCTAAAAAAGTCAAACTTGTAGAAGCAGAGTGTAGAATGATGGTTATCAAGGATGGGAGATAAAGGAACTGCTATAGAAGAAATCTAGGTGGTGACAGGGAAGGGACACTTCTTTGGCTGGTCCCCAAAAAGTGCTTCTCAGTGATGTATAGCCACTCACTCTCCCAACTAGAATATACCTTGCATTTCTAAATCTGGGGCCCAAAGGTAAGAAGAGCTGGAGTGTTTTTACATAACTTCAGGTAGCCCTATGATGGGTTGTCCATTGCATTTTTTCAATGCATGTTTTCTAGCCTTATTGAATAAGGTTGACATTACTCTGGTAGGGTCAGAAGCATGAGGCTGTTTCCCCCAACATATGGCATAGAGGTATGAAAATATGGTCAATGCTTTTGAGGCAAGACTTATTTCTAGATTAGTTAGAAAATATTTAGGAAATCTTCTCTGAAAGAAAAACTGGGTCCTCTTCCTTTGGAGTGTGTGGTATGAAGGAAGCTTTTCAGTGGGGGTAAGTGGGGGAGACTTCCACTTTGCTATTCAAAAGAGCTATTGAGATGGAGGACACAGAGGGATAGCACCTTTCCTGAAGTTTTAGTAATTGCTGTAGCCTCACAAGCTTTGCTTTGACTGGAATTCCCTGGTTTTTCTCCCTCCTTACTCAGGTAATTTCTACTTGGCATTCAGTTTTCATACTAGATATTCCCTTTCTATGAGGATCTCTCAGATTCCCTGACCTTAAGGACTGGAATGGACACTCTTCCACTTTGCCTCCAAAACATCTTACTATATGTTTATCACAGCAGTCATTTTATGCATTTGTTGCTCTTTGTCTATGATATCTTTGAGGACAACTGAGTTTAATTAACAGGAAATCACTAGGTACAAGCAAGTGGCACAAAATAAAAGCTCAAGAAATCGCAAATAAGTGAGTGAGTCTGAGGTGGAATGTAAGGCATCAGGACAAAGGCTTTTAACTTACTATTTGTCCCGTCTTCATGATTCTCCTGTGTTAAGAAAAGAGATAGGTATTCCCTTGTCATTTTTATCACATATCTATGACATGACTATGACTAGAATTTCCTGCAATCTGGAGTCTACACCTAGGGATGAGATGGAGACGGTACTCACTTAGGAAAACCTCTGCACCTGCCATGTTTCATGAGAGTTCAGGTTTTCCCACAATTGAGCTGTCCTTTGTTTCTTTTAGGGCAATAAGAAAAAAGGGGAGGTACCAAACATTCCACAGGCCAGCATGGTAATATCATATTGTCCTCCTTGTTAATCATTGACAATTGCACAAGATTATCATCTTTTAAACTAGTTATTATTTTGGGACAGGGTTATCTTATGTTGCCAATGCTGGTCTTGAACTCTTGGGCTCAAATGATCCTGCTATTTTCAGCCTCTCAAGTGCTGAGACTATGGGTTCATGCCACTGTCCCCAGTTTTATCACCTTTTTGAAGGTAAGGGCATTGAAGTTCAGAGAAACCCCAATAATCTGGCCAAGTCACCTGATTAGAAAAGAATTTTTTGAGATTTAAGTCCATGTTCCACCACAGTGCTATTGAATTGTAACATCATGGCTGTATGTTTCCCTTTAGTCTCACAAAAGCTCAGCCTAATATAATACCCTGTCAATAATAATTATTTTTAGGATACATATTGATCCACCAATGGATTACTTAAGAGCACAGGCCCTTTGGGGAGAATAGGAATAAGAGGAAGGACAGATAGGTTTAAGAAAGAAAGTCAAAGATTTGGTCTCTGGTAGGCCCAGCTACAGAGGACAAAGAAAGCAAAGACTCAGGCTGAGGTGGCACAAGAAAGAACTTGATCTGAGATGTGTTAGCCAGCAGGGCCAAGTCCCTTTTGTGTGCCTTTGTGGTAACCGATTAGTTCTCCTTATCCAGGCATAAAAGTGAGCATATAAACAGAAAGTGATATTACAACCTCCTGGCATAGGATTTGTCTAAATCAGGGTGGTGCTGGGTGAGTCACAGACATTTCCAAGCATTAGTTTCCTCACTTACCATGTAGGGATGATAGCCCTGTCTGCCCTGGCTATCTCTAAAGGTTGTAAAGGAAGAAGACTAATGAACACAGAAAAGAGATGTTGATAAAGTACATATGTCCGGCGGAATAATGGCCCCTCAAGGATGTTCAAGTCCTAATTCCCAGTTCCCGTTATTTTGCTGCTGGAAAAGGGGACTTTGCAGATATAATTAAGTAAAGACTAGGGCAAGAGGAGTTATCCAGGCAGACCCAATATAATCACAGTACTTTCTTGTAAGGCAAAGAGGGAGGCAGAGGTCAGAGTCGGAGATCAGTGTTGGATTGCTGGTTTTGAAGGTGAAGGAAGGGACCACAAGCCATGGAATGCAAGTGGCTGCAAGAAGCTGGAGAAGGCATGGAACAGATTCTGCACTAGGACCCCCAGAAGGAATGTGATGCTGTTGATATTTCGGTTTTTGGCCCATAAGATATATATTTTGTACTTCTGACCCATAAGATAAATCATTGGTGTTGTTTCAAACCACTAAGTTTGTAGTAAATTGTTGCAGCAGCAATTGGAGCAGAAGTTAGGACTAGCCTCAGTTAAGAGAGAGGCAGAAGTAAGTCACTCAATGGAAACGTGGGAGGTTGCTGCCCATATAGGGGTGGGGTGGGAAGAAAGGCTCCAGTAGTATGCTAATTTATGTGACTGCCTTTAAGCCCACCTGTGCCTATAGCTGTCTAACTGCAGTGATTTCCTTCAGCTATCTTTTGAATGGAAGACATGAAAAGATCAAATTAAAGTAGCTTCCCTGAAAATGAAAAGTCATCCTCAGTATTGCTTCTGCTTGGATACACAGGGGCCTGTTAGAACTCACCTCACATCAATTTTCCATGCTGAGCCAGCATTAGCTGCCAAACACTCAAGAGCCAATCACAACAAATGATTCCATGAATTTACGTCTCTGAAATGCATAGCACATATTTATACTTGTAGGAACCTGTTTGGAATTGTTATTAGGGGAATATCCTTCCAAAGTAGGTTTGGTTAATTCTTGCAGCATCTATCAGAGATCAGGGATAATACCATTTTGGGGTTTCTTTGGTTTTTTTTATTTCAACAATGTAGAGTATAGAAAAACTTGCTTTGCTGGTATTTTTGATTCACAGAGAAATTCAGCCTGAGAAATTTGAAAGCCTAGATTCCCACACTTACAAAGGACTTTTGACCACATTTCTATCTTAAGCAAAAGCAGAATTAAATAGTCTGTGATTCTAGTGGTAAAGCAGGTAAAAATTACAGGCCTGGAAGTTGCGTGGCTCAAGGTTGATGATCAACTGCAAGAATTTGGATACAGGATCATAAAAACCAATGCACTGGATGTTTGAGACATTGTTTTACTGACTTCCTTCTTTCTCCCTGAGAGGTGAAAAGCTAAACCAGTGTGAATTACTTCCTCATCAGCTACTACCCCCTAAGAACTCAAAGAATCAAACATTAGTTAAAAAAAAAAAAAAAAAAAAAAGATCCAGAGAACAGCTTCTCAAATGTAGGAAGGAAAATGAAACTCTGTGTCCTCTTTTCAAAATGTGTAATGACTCGTAGGAGCTTCATTTCTTTAGAAATACTGGCTTTGGCAGTTGCCCATTGACCTTACACTATTAAGCAGCTTATCAGATTGAAAATGACGAACTCCTTAGCCAGTGGAGGAGAAAACTACATCAGTTATTTATCCTCTATGTGAATAAGTAGATGTGACTGAATTGTTTCGAGAATAGCAGATAGCATGGTTTAGAGCAAGTTTCAGGGAAAGAACTGGTAAGTATTTAATCATCATTCAAATAAGTGCTGTATCACTGTCATCAAAACTTGGTACACAAAGAATTTTGCTTTGAGGAGACTGGACTTCTAGATGTTACTCACACAAAGCAATCAATATTTTACTTAGGAGACATAATATTTCATCTCCTGAAAATTTTTAAGAGGGGGAAAAACTCAATGTACTGCATCAACTAAGAAGAATAAATACAGAAATTAACTCCTGGCACATCTTTGTTTCAGGCTGTTGTACACGGTATTACAATTGCCCCCATTGAATGGCTTCGGAAAGAATTTCTTGCATAATGGCATTTTAGCCATTACTGTAATGTCAACAAACAAGGCAGATTAATGCTTCCAGTCCTGAGCTGCCTTGCACTCTGCTTATTAGAATTGTAGTCAGATCTTCATTAGAATGAATGATATCTGATTCCATAAGGCAGTCACAACAGAGGCACCTTCTTGCTATGGTGTCACCCTGCAGATGACAATGTAGGCCATTATGAATGACACTCCACAATTCGTTGCTTCCTGCCTCAAATTGTAGTTAATCTTTCATCCAAACTGTACACATGTGCAGCTTTAAGTGGCCTATCACAGCAAGTACCAGTAATGCTGCAAGCACATGGAGACTGACAGAAGGTAAATTGCTTGTCAGGAGGTCTGTATTTCAATTCACAGCATATTCCAAACACGTCGTGGTGAAAGCACGCCACAACAGCTGCTTTCATTGCTAACTATTTTTGATGTAAATGTCAATAAAGCTCCAGGCCCTTTCATATTTTTGGCCAAGAATGTCCATCTTTCCCTATGCAGGCTGGCAGGTGGAGTTCCATTTATCTACTCTTAGGAACATGTCCTATAATAATGATTGTCTCTGGAGGCCGTTTAGAGTGATTGAGAGCAGTGATTGGGACAATAGGCTGCTGAATTTCATTGCTGGAGTGGGTTGACAGGTGACTGCTTTTATATCCTCTCATCTGGTGGAGAAGGAAATAAAACACACGCTCCCACCCAGTCCACAGGCAATCATCTCCAGGTTGAAGATCTACACCTATAGTTTATTCCATAAAAAAAAAAAAAAAAATGAGAGACATGGTTATTAAACAAGCTTAAATTCTGTAGTAGGTCTAGGGTTTTTAAAGAGACAGCAATGACATTTATTTTCTGTAGGATTACAGATAGGAGAATTAAGTAAATAGTTTTGAATAGGACATGAACACCTTTGAGAACCTTCCTCCTTCTCTCTGTTAATGTCCCTTTTGGGATACCAGCTGTTCATGCTATGTAACAAACTCTCTCTTTTAACTAATGCGCTAAGGAAGATGACTGAAGCTTGACCTTTAGCAACTGAAAGCTAGCAGATCTATTAAAAATCAATCCAAGGACATCACTTCTGAGTATATTTGCATTCAAATATGTCATTGTTACAGCAACCACTAAATTTTTTTAACATGATACCTCATACTCTTTTTCTTTTTAACATTTATTGAGCATCAGCTATAGGCAAGGTATTATGTTATATACTAGGTTACAAACTAGAGTTAAAACAAATACCCACAGAAAAACTTTTAGAAAAGTTTAGAGCAAGGAAAGTTTTAATATAACTTATATATATATTTTAATTTTTTAGTATTTATTTTTTAGTTGTAGTTGAAGATAATACCTTTATTTTACTTATTTATTTTTATGTAGTACTGGGGATCAAACCCAGGGCCTTGCATGTGCTAGGTGAGCATTCTACTGCTGAGCCACAATCCCAGCCCATAACTTATAATTTATAGCCTTCATTTGACTTTGTGTTATTTATAATGGACATTATATAGTGTTGTAGACAAAATGTTTAGTAAATACCAGTAGTGCATATGCTTTTCACCTACTTGTATGAGTACAAAATCTAGAAGTCTGAGAACTCCCCAAAAGGTATGTGAGTTACATTGGCCTGTTTTTCACTTCGGTCTTTATCATTTATTAGCGTAGTAGCTCAGGAAGGATTGAATAACTTTAAACTTTCTTAGCTTCCGTCTCTTCATATATTAACCAATGGTAGTTAACATGTGTTAAGTATTTCCTATGTACCAGATATTTCATTTGCATTATTTAATCCTTACAAAAGTCCTTGGAATTCAGTGCTTAAAATTATCCCATTTTACTAAGGGCAACTTAACTTGGCTAGTAAATGGAACCAGGACCGGAACACATGAAGACTATTTATAGAAACAGTGTTTTATTTTTTATTTTATTTTTTAATTTTTTATTGATGGTTGTTCAAAACATTACATAGTTCTTGATATATCATATTTCACACTTTGATTCAAGTGGGTTATGAACTCCCATTTTTACCCCATATACAGATTGCAGAATCACATCAGTTACACATCCATTGATTTACATATTGCCATACTAGTGTCTGTTGTGTTCTGCTGCCTTTCCTATCCTCTACTATCCCCCTCCCCTCCCCTCCCCTCTTCTCTCTCTACCCCCTCTACTGTCATTCATTTCTCCCCCTTGTATTATTTTTCCCTTTCCCCTCACTTCCTCTTGTATGTACTTTTGTATAACCCTGAGGGTCTCCTTCCATTTCCATGCAATTTCCCTTCTCTCTCCCTTTCCCTCCCACCTCTCATCCCTGTTTAATGTTAATCTTCTTCTCATGCTCTTCGTCCCTACTCTGTTCTTAGTTACTCTCCTTATATCAAAGAAGACATTTGGCATTTGGTTTTTAGGGATTGGCTAGCTTCACTTAGCATAATCTGCTCTAATGCCATCCATTTCCCTGCAAATTCTATGATTTTGTCATTTTTTAATGCAGAGTAATACTCCATTGTATATAAATGCCACATTTTTTTTATCCATTCATCTATTGAAGGGCATCTAGGTTGGTTCCACAATCTTGCTATTGTGAATTGTGCTGCTATGAACATCGATGTAGCAGTGTCCCTGTAGCATGCTCTTTTTAGGTCTTTAGGGAATAGACCGAGAAGGGGAATAGCTGGGTCAAATGGTGGCTCCATTGCCAGCTTTCCAAGAAATCTCCATACTGCTTTCCAAATTGGCTGCACCAATTTGCAGTCCCACCAGCAATGTACAAGTGTACCCTTTTCCCCACATCCTCGCCAGCACTTGTTGTTGTTTGACTTCATAATGGCTGCCAATCTTACTGGAGTGAGATGGTATCTTAGGGTGGTTTTGATTTGCATTTCTCTGACTGCTAGAGATGGTGAGCATTTTTTCATGTACTTGTTGATTGATTGTATGTCCTCCTCTGAGAAGTGTCTGTTCAGGTGCTTGGCCCATTTGTTGATGGGTTGTTTGTTATCGTATTGTCTAATTTTTTGAGTTCTTTGTATACTCTGGATATTAGGGCTCTATCTGAAGTGTGAGGAGTAAAGATTTGTTCCCAGGATGTAGGCTCCCTATTTACCTCTCTTATTGTTTCTTTTGCTGAGAAAAAAACTTTTTAGTTTGAGTAAGTCCCATTTGTTGATTCTAGTTATTAACTTTTGTGCTAAGGGTGTCCTATTGAGGAATTTGGAGCCTGACCCCACAGTATGTAGATCGTAGCCAACTTTTTCTTCTATCAGACGGCGTGTCTCTGATTTGATATCAAGCTCCTTGATCCATTTTGAATTAACTTTTGTGCATGGCGAGAGAAAGGGATTCAGTTTCATTTTGTTGCATATGGATTTCCAGTTTTCCCAGCACCATTTGTTGAAGATGCTATCCTTCCTCCATTGCATGCTTTTAGCCCCTTTATCAAATATAAGATAGTTGTAGTTTTGGTTTGTAGGATTGGTTTCTGTATCCTCTATTCTGTACCATTGGTCCACCCGCCTGTTTTGGTACCAGTACCATGCTGTTTTTGTTACTATTACTCTGTAGTATAGTTTGAAGTCTGGTATCGCTATACCGCCTGATTCACACTTCCTGCTTAGCATTGTTTTTGCTATTCTGGGTCTTTTATTTTTCCATATGAATTTCATGATTGCTTTCTCTATTTCTACAAGAAATGCCGTTGGGATTTTGATTGGTATTGCATTAAACCTATAGAGAACTTTTGGTAATATCGCCATTTTGATGATGTTAGTTCTGCCTATCCATGAACAGGGTATATTTTTCCATCTTCTAAGATCTTCTTCTATTTCTCTCTTTAGGGTTCTGTAGTTTTCATTGTATAAGTCTTTCACCTCTTTTGTTAGGTTGATTCCCAAGTATTTTATTTTTTTTGAAGATATTATGAATGGAGTGGTTGTCCTCATTTCCATTTCAGAGGATTTGTCGCTGATATACAGGAATGCCTTTGATTTATGCGTGTTGATTTTATATCCTGCCACTTTGCTGAATTCATTTATTAGCTCTAATAGTTTCTTTGTAGACCCTTTTGGGTCTGCTAGGTATAGAATCATATCATCTGCAAATAGTGATAATTTAAGTTCTTCTTTTCCTACTTTTATGCCTTTAATTTCTTTCGTCTAATTGCTCTGGACAGTGTTTCGAGAACTATATTGAACAGAAGTGGTGAGAGAGGGCATCCCTGTCTTGTTCCAGATTTTAGAGGGAATGCCTTCAATTTTTCTCCATTCAGAATGATGCTAGCCTGAGGCTTAGCATAGATTGCTTTTACAATATTGAGGTATGTTCCTGTTATCCCTAGTTTTTCTAGAGTTTTGAACATAAAGGGATGCTGTACTTTGTCGAATGCTTTTTCCGCATCTATCGATGATCATATGGTTCTTATTTTTAAGTCTATTGATGTGGTGAATAACATTTATTGATTTCCATATATTGAACCAGCCTTGCATCCCAGGGATGAATCCTACTTGATCATGGTGCACAATTTTTTTGATATGTTTTTGTATCCGATTCGCCAGAATTTTATTGAGGATTTTTGCATCTAGGTTCATTAGAGATATTGGTCTAAAGTTTTCTTTCTTTGAAGTGTCTTTGTCTGGTTTAGGAATCAGGGTGATGTTGGCCTCGTAGAATGAATTTGGAAGTTCTCCCTCTTTTTCTATTTCCTGAAGTAGCTTGAAAAGTATTGGTATTAGTTCCTCTTTAAAGGTTTTGTAAAACTCTGCTGTATACCCATCTGGTCCTGGGCTTTTCTTAGTTGGTTGTCTTTTGATGGTTTCTTCTATTTCCTCAATTGATATTGGTCTGTTTAGGTTGTCTATATCCTCCTGACTCAATCTGGGCAGATCATATGACTTAAGAAATTTATCTATGCCTTCACTATCTTCTAATTTATTGGAGTATAAGGATTCAAAATAATTTTTGATTATCTTCTGTATATCTGAAGTGTCTGTTGTGATATTTCCTTTTTCATCCCGTATGCTTGTAATTTGAGTTCTCTCTCTTCTTCTCTTCGCTAGCATGGCTAAGGGTCTGTCGATTTTGTTTATTTTTTCAAAGAACCAACTTTTAGTTTTGTCAATTTTTTCAATTGCTTCTTTTGTTTCTATTTCATTAATTTCAGCTCTGATTTTAATTATTTCTTGCCTTCTACTTCTTTTGCTGTTGTTTTGCTCTTCTTTTTCTAGGATTTTGAGATGAAGTATGAGATCATTTATTTGTTGGTTTTTTTCTTTTTCTAAGGAATGAACTCCAAGCAATGAATTTTCCTCTTAGAACTGCTTTCAATGTGTCCCATAGATTCCAATATGTTGTGTCTGTGTTTTCATTTATCTCTAAGAATTTTTTAATTTCCTCCTTGATGTCTTCTATAACCCATTGATCATTCAGTTACCTGTTGTTCATTCTCCAAGTGATGTATGCTTTTTCCTTCCTTCTTTTATCATTGATTTTCAGTTTCATTCCATTATGATCAGATAAGATGCATGGAATTATCTCTACTCCTTTATATTGTCTAAGAGTTGCCCTGTGACATAATATATGATCTATTTTTGAGAAGGATCCATGTGCTGCTGTGAAAAAAAGTGTAACTGCTTGATGTTGGGTGGCATATTCTATATATGTCAATTAAGTCTAGGTTATTAATTGTGTTATTGAGTTCTATAATTTCCTTATTCAACTTTTGTTTGGAAGATCTGTCCAGTGGCGAGAGAGGTGTGTTGAAGTCTCCCATGATTATCGTATGGTGGTCTATTAGACTCTTGAACTTGAGAAGAGTTTGTTTGATGAACATAGCTGCACCATTGTTTGGGGCATATATATTTATGATTGTTATGTCTTGTTGGTGTATGGTTCCCTTAAGCAGTGTGTAGTGTCCCTCTTTATCCCTTTTGATTAACTTTGGCTTGAAATCTATTTTATTTGATATGAGTATGGACACTCCTGCTTGTTTCCGAAGTCCATATGAGTGATATGATTTTTCCCAACCTTTCACCTTCAGCCTATGTATGTCTTTTCCTATCAAATGCGTCTCCTGTAGGCAGCATATTGTTGGGTCTTGTTTTGTGATCCATTCTACTAGCCTGTGTCTCTTAATTGGTGAGTTTAAGCCATTAACATTTAGGGTTATTATTGAGATATGGGTTGTTCTTCCAGCCATATTTGTTTATTTATGTTACTAAACATGGTTTGTTTTCCTCTTTGATTATTTTCCCCCCTTTACTGTCCTACCTCCCACTGTTGGTTTTCATTGTTATTTTCCATTTCCTCTTCCTGTAATGTTTTGCCGAGGATGTTTTGAAGAGATGGTTTTCTAGCTGCATATTCTTTTAACTTTTGTTTGTCGTGGAAGGTTTTAATTTCATCTTCCATCCTGAAGCTTAATTTCGCTGGATACACAATTCTTGGTTGGAACCCATTTTCTTTCAGTGTTTGAAATATGTTATTCCAGGATCTTCTAGCTTTCAGAGTCTGTGTTGAAAGATCAGCTGTTATCCTGATTGGCTTACCCCTAAATGTAATATGCTTCCTTTCTCTTGTAGCTTTTAAAATTCTCTCCTTATTCTGTATGTTGGGCATCTTCATTATAATGTGTCTAGGTGTGGATCTCTTATAATTTTGCACATTCGGCATCCTGTAGGCTTCTAGAATTTGGGATTCTGTCTCATTCTTCAAGTCTGGGAAGTTTTCTCGTATTATTTCATTGAATAGACTTCTCATTCCTTTGGTTTGGAGCTCTGTACCTTCCTGTATCCCAATGACTCTTAAGTTTGGTCTCTTAATGTTATCCCATATTTCTTGGATGTTCTGCTCATGGTTTCTTAACAGTCTTGCAGAGCTGTCTATGTTCTTTTCAAGTTGAAATACTTTGTCTTCATTGTCTGATGTTCTATGTTCTAAGTGTTCTACTCTGCTGGTAGTATTCTCAATTGAGTTTTTAAGTTGGTTTATTGCTTCCTGCATTTCTAGGATTTCTGTTTGTTTTTTATAACCTCTATCTCCCTGTATAGTTGATCCTTTGCTTCCTGGATTTGTTTGTGTAATTCATTGTCGAAGTGATCTTCCATTGTCTGATTTTGCTGTCTGATGTCTTCCTTGAGACTCCAGATCATCTGAAGCATGTATATCCTGAATTCTTTATCTGACATTCCATCTGCTGCAGCTGTTACCTGTTCTAAAGTTGAGTTGACCTGCATTGCTTGTGGTCCTTTCTTTCCTTGTCTTTTCATACTGCTTGCGTTTCTTTCTGCTTGGTGAAACTGTTGTGTTTTTGAAAATTTTTCCCCCTATATATTTATATTGCTCTTGTATAGTTGAAAAGTCTCCCTTGCAGGGTCGGGCGGCGGTCTGCCTACCTTGCAGGCTCGGGCGGCGGCTCTGCTCTGCCCCTCCTCCAATTGATGTGAGGTGTCTACCACGCCCGAGGACCCCTGGGCCTGTTCTTCCGGTCGGTCGCAAGTCTGCCTACCTTGCAGGCGCGGGCGGCGGCTCTGCTCTGCCCTTACTCCAATTGGGGTGTCGTGACTACCATGCCGGCAGGTCACTGGGCCTCTTCCGGGCGCGGGCGGCGGCTCTGCTCTGCCCCTACTCCAACTGGGGTGACGTGTATATCACGCCGGCAGGCCACTGGGCCTGATCCGCCGGTCGGTTGCAGGTCTGCCTACCCTGCAGGCGCGGGCGGCGGCTCTGCTCTGCCCCCCTCCAATTGGTGTGACTTGTCTACCACACCCGCGGACCACTGGGCCTGTCCCGGGCGCGGGCGAAGGCTCTGCTCTGCTCCTACTCCAATTGAGGTGACGTGCCTACCACCCCGGCCGGCCGCTGGGCCTGTTCCACCGGTCGGTCACAGGTCTGCCTACCTTGCGGGCACGGGCGGCGGCTCTGCTCTGCCCCTACTCCAATTGGGGTGTCGTGACTACCACGCCGGCAGGTCGCTGGGCCTGTTCCTGGCGCGGGCGGCGGCTCTGCTCTGCCCCTACTCCAATTGGGGTGACGTGTGTACCACGCCGGCAGGCCACTGGGCCTGATCCGCCGGTCTGTCGCAGGTCTGCCTACCTTGCAGGCGCGGGCAGCGGCTCTGCCCCTCCTACCACGCCCGCGGACTGCTGGGCCTGATCTGCAGGTTGTTCGCAGGTCTGCCCACCCTGCGGGCACGGGTGGTGGTTCCGCTCTGCCCCCACTCCAATTGGGGTCACGTGACCACCACACAGGCGGGCCGCTGGGCCTGATCCGGGCGCGGCGAAGGCTCTGCTCTGCCCCTACTCCAGTTGGGGTGACATGTGTACCACACTGGCAGGCCGCTGGGCCTGATCTGCTGGTCTGTCGCAGGTCTGCTTACCTTGCAAGCACGGGCGGCGGCTCTGCCCTGCCCCTCCTACCACGCCCGCGGACCACTGGGCCTGATCTGCAGGTTGGTCGCAGGTCTGCCCACCTTGCGGGCATGGGTGGCGGCTCCGCTCCGCCCCCTCTCCAATTGGGGTCACATGACCACCACGCCGGCGAGCCGCTGGGCCTGCTCCAGGCGCGGGCGGCGGCCCCGCTCCTCCCCTCTGGCTCGACGACAAAGCGAGAGACTCAGGTGTCTGTGACTCACCCTCCCTACCCAGAGACCAACTGTTTCTGTCGCCGCTGGTATTGATGAAGTTCTCTCCTCCTCCGCTTTCTGATGACATCAGATCTCTGCCATGTTGGTATCCTATGCGAATGGCAGCATTTCGTTCCCTTTGCCGGGTGACCAAAGCAACGGGTGAGTCCTGACCAGCCCTCACAGGCCCCGTCTCGGTCCTGTTGCCACTTCCCACGAAGGCTTGGTTGGTATTTACCTCCACAGTACTCAGCAGGACCTGGACCGAGAAGCAGCTTCTGCGGGCTCCTTAGCCCTGGGCCAGAGCAGTTCCGGGAGCTGGAACTCGGCCGCTCCGTGCTCGGTGTATGCTCTGATAAGAGCAGGCTCCAAGAAGCAGTTTCCGCGGGTTATTTAGCACTGAGCCTGAGTAATTTGTCTGCAAGCTGCAGGCGAATGGGAGCCTGAAATTACCTGTTCTATGGCTGAATGAGCTGCGATCAGTCGAAAACAGGGATGGTGACGTCAGCTCTCCAAGATGGTGGCCGCTGGCCTCCTCTGTGGTCTGAGCGGTGTGGAGAACCGAATTGGACCGCTTCCTTCCCCCGTCTCGAACCCAGAATTCAGTACTGAGTACGGTGCTTGCACAGCTGGCAGAAGCCCGCAGAAACTGCAGCGCTATATCCCTGCGTCGCTATCTCCTCGTTTCCCAGTGCGCGCCGCAGACTCTAGCCGCGGGGCGATTTGCTGAATAAGCAGTGTGACCCTCCGTGCGGACAAATCTCTCGCGTTTGAGCCCCCGTAGCCGATCCTCGTGCGATGGAAATCCTTCCTCCAGGTTCTGGAGCACCCCACTATTGCTGGAAATTCCTAACAAGATAGCCTTTAGCCATCCTGACTCGTCATTCTCCCACACAGTGACGCGGCACACGGGGGCAATGCACTCCCCTCGCCGCCATCTTCCTTCTCCTAGAAACTGTATTTTAAATAGCTATTCTACATCACCTTCAACTTGATAATACCTCATAATATGATGGTATAACTAATATTTAGCAATGCTAAATAAAATTTATTCTCTTCTGCCTGCTATTGGCTTCTTAGGAAGTATATATTTAGAAAAAGAACTATTGCTAATTAGAGAGGATTGCATCTGATTCTCACTATAAGATCCAGGTTCTTCCAATTGTTGGGCTTGAGGAATGAATCAGAGTTAGGTTTTGCAGAGGAATTATAAACTGAGAGGACTGTGAAGCCCAGGAATAAAGAGAAAGCATATGAACTGCTGAGCCATCTGTTGTGGTGCCAAAGGGGGTATTTTGCATCCTGGTGGGATTTGGGATTGAGATTTGAAAATAGATCATCAAGGGCTTATATTTGTCTACTACACCGTAGTCATGTGTTTTACCTGGTGCCCACTTTTCTTGGGAAGTAAGTTATCTCAGAGAGAGATAGGGGTGTAGTAGAATAATAATATGTAAGGTTATATGTATGTGTGTATGTATATATATATGCACTTTATCAACTGTGATTAGATGTAAACTCAGTTCATAATCAAGTCAGTCTTAGAGCTACATTACATGTGCTGAGTGGTAAATATCAGATTAGAAAATTTCAGGTTATATCTATATCATTTTTCCACTTTATAAAGATATGTACAGTTTGTATAAGAACATGATTTGATCTGTATCAAATTATATATTATGATTGGATTCATAGTTGGAATTCTTTTTTTAATTTATTTTTTATTACTTCTAATCAGTTATACATGAAAGCAAAAAGCTTTTCAATTCATTGTGCACAAATGGAGCACAACTTTTCATTTTTTTTGTTGTACATGATGTAGAGTCATACCACATCTGCAGTCATACATGCACCTAGGGTAATGATGTTCATCTCATTCCACCATCTTTTCTATCCTCACACCTGGTTTCTATTCCTCCATCCCACCCCACCAACCCCCAACCCCTGACATTATGGATCAGCATCCACATATCAGAGAGAACATTCTGCCTTTGGTTTTTGGGTATTGGCTTTCTTCACTTAGCATGATATTCTCCAACTCCATCCATTTACCTGCAAATGCCATAAGTTTATTTTCTTTTAATGCTGAGTAACATTCCAGTGTGTGTGTGTGTGTGTATGTATATACACACATATATATACACATATATATGTATATACACACACATATATATTGGCATATACATATATATATATATATATATATATATATATATATATATATATCACAGTTTCTTTATCCATCTACTGAAGGGCATCTATGTTGGTTCCACAGTTTAGCTATTGTGAATTGTGTAGCTATAAACACTGAAGTGGCTGTGTCACTGTAGTATGCTATCATAGTTGTTGAGACTTTAATGGATTTCTCTAATACTATTTACCTATTTACCCATTGGCATCTTACCTCAAAGCATTATGTAGTGGGAGTTTTGCGATTCCACTCCCTAATTATAACCTAGGAATGAAAAGCATCTGGAGAAAGTATTCTCTGACCTGAGGAAACAATCATTAGTTCTCATTTTGGTCCCTGGCAGAATTCTGAAATAGCTACAAGAGAATCCATGTAGTTGGGGCCACCCTGCTGAAAAGGTCTGGTGTCCAGGGGGCCTTTGGCTTTTTATTTAGTAGAGCTGATCAAATTCATATAATATATATATATCAGATTCATTTATATTTATCATAAAATCTATTACCACAAGGCATACAATTTTCAAAATGATATAAATTATTTGAAAATTAATGGATAAAGATTTATCAGATAAGTTTCAACCAAAAAAGATAGTGTAATGACATTGATATGAGTTAGTTAAGTGGTAGTTAAATAATGCATAACCTTCCTTAATCACTACCCAAGGGTTGGGCATCTTTCCTGGCTTTATTTTTATATTCCTACTGCTTATACATATACATATATGCAAAATTATGTAGTACTGTTTCATGTTGAAATTTTTTTTTTTTTATAAATTGGGAGGCTGAGACAGGAGGATCACTTCAGCCCAGAAGTTTGAGGTTATCCTGGCAACATAGTAAGAACTTAACTCAAAACCCATTTCTTTTGAATAAATACTGTGTCATTCTAATTCTTTATTTCTTTTGGTCTTCGCACTGTTTATTTTTTTATTCATCTGCATACATTTTTAAATTGGCAAAAATCACATACATTTTTGGTATACAATAAGATGTTCTGATATATGTAGATGCTGTGGAATGGCAGGGTTAGGGTTAGGGTTAGGGTCAGGGTTATACAAAATTCCATTTAAATCTTTAATCCATATGAGTTTATTTTGTTCATAGTATAAAGGTCTAATTTCATTCTTTTACATGTGGATATCCAGTTTTCCTAACATTCTTTGAACATTTTTCTCCATTGTGTCTTCATAGCATCTTTGTCAAAAAAATAAATTACCTCCAAATGCGTGGGTTTATTATTTCCTTTTACTTTCTATTCTTTTTCATTTTGTGTTTATAACAATATTGTGCTGACCAATGGCATGCAGTTTTCATTACTGTAGCTATGCAGTAGATTTTGCTATCAGGTAGTGTGATGCCTCTAATTTGGGTCTTTTCGTTGAAGACTTCTTTGGATTTATAGAGTCTTTTGTGGTTCCATATAAACTTTAGGATTTTTCCTATTTCTATGAAAAAAAAGTCATTGGAATTTGATCAGAATTTTATCAAATCTGTAGGCTACGTTGGGAAATATGAACAGTTTAGCAATGTTACTACCTCCAGTTCATAAACATGGAATCTCTTTCCACCTTGTTACATGTTATTCAGTTTTTTCATTAATGTTTTTAGTCTATAAATATTTCACCTCCTTGTCCAAGTTTATTCCTAAGTATTTATTGGAGCTATTATGAATGGGATTATTTTCTTGGTTTCTTTTTTAGAAAATTCATTGTTAGTCTACAGAAACTTCAGATTTTTGACTGTTGATTTTGTATTTAGCAACTCTAGTGAAGTTTTACTTGTTGGTTTTAACAGTATTTTGGTTATGCCTTTAGGGTGTGTGTGTACAATCTATAGTATAAGCATACATACACACATTTGTGTATATAAATCAAGTCATCTGGAAATAGATGCTTCAACTTCATTCTTTACCATTTGGATGCCTTTCCTTCCTTGTCTAGAAATTCCAGAACTATACTGAACAGAGTAGTAATAGTGAACATCCTTGTCTTGTTCGTAATTTGAGGGAGAAAACTTTTAACTATCTAGTGTAATGTTAGCTTGTGGGCTTATGATGAATGGTCTTCATTTTGTTACAGTACATTCCTCCCGTACATAATTTAGTTTTGTCCTAAAAATGAGTTAGCTTTCTATCACTGTGACAAAATAACCGGATGCAAACTTAAAAGAGGAAAGATTTTAGTTCATTATTTCAGAGGTCTCAGTCCATGGTCTGCTGGCTCTGTTGGAAGCTTGGTCCTCAATGCAGCAATGTTTGTTAGGGTTCATATTTCTTTTCTTTTTTAATGGGTTCTTTTTAGTAATGCATGATAGTAAAATCCATTTTATTATAATTATAAAAGCATGGAATACTTCTTGCTCTAATTTAGTCCCCAGGACTTCCCCTCTCCCCATCCCCTGCTCCCTTCCTTCTACTTAACATAGGGCACCTATGTTGGCTCCATAGATTAGCTATTGTGAATTGTGCTGCTATAAACATTGATGTGACTGTATCACTGTAATATGATGATTTTATTTATTTATTCATTCACTCTAATTAGTTATATATGACAGCAAAATGAATTTTGATTCATTGTACACAGTTACAGCACAACTTTTCATTTCTCTGGTTGTACATGATATAGCATCACACCATATATGCAGTCATACATGTATGTAGGGTAATGATGTCCATCTCATGCCACCATCTTTCCTGCCCCCATACCCCTTCTCCCCTCAAAGTTCTTCCATTTTTCCCATTTGCACCAGCATCCACTTATCAGAGAGAACATTTGGCCTTTTTTTTTTTTTTTTTGGGAATTGGCTTACTTTGCTTAATATGATATTCTCCACCTCCATCCATTTACCTGCAAATGCCCTAACTTTATTCTCTTTTAATGGTGAGTAACATTCCACTGTGTATATATACCACAGTCTCTTTATCCATTTATCTATTGAAGGACATGTAGGTTGCTTTCATTGAATTGAAATTGAGCTGCTATGAATACTGACATGGCTGTGTTACTACAGTAAGCTGATTTTTAAGTCCTTTGGATAAAAACAGAGGAGTGGGATAGCTGGGTCAAATGATGGTTCCATTCCAAATTTTCTAAAGAATCTCCATACTGCTTTCCAGACTGATTGCACCAATTTGCAGTCTCACCAGCAATGTATGAGTGAGCCTTTTCCCCCACATTCTCACCAACAACTTATTTTTGTTTGTATTCTTGATAACTGCCATAAGATGAAATCCTAGAGTATTTTTGATTTGCATTTCTCTAATTGCTAGAGATGTTGAACATTTTTTCATATATTTGTTGATCCATTGTATATCCTCTTCTGAGAAGTGTCTGTTCAGGTCCTTGGCCCATTTATTGATTGGGCTATTTGGTTTTTTTAGTGCTTAGTTTTTTGAGTTCTTTATATACCCTAGAGATCAGTGCTCTATCTGAAGTGCCTGTGGCAAAAATTTGCTTCCAAAATGGGAGGCTCTCTCTTTACCTCATACATTGCTTCTTTTGCTGAGAAGAAGCTTTTTAGTTTAAATCCACCCTATTTATTGATTCTTGATTTTATTTCTTACGCTTTAGGAGTATTGTTAAGGAAGTCGGACCTAATGTGATGTGAAGAAGATTTGGGCCTACTTCTTCCTCTTTTAGGCAAAGGATCTCTGGTCTAATTCCTAGGTCCTTAATCCACTTTGAGTTGAGTTTTGTGCATAGTGAGAGATAGGAGTTTAGTTTCATTTTGCTGCACATGGATTTCCAGTTTTCCCAGCACCTTTTGTTGAAGAGGCTATCTTTTCTGCAGTGCATGTTTTTGTCACCTTTATCTAGTATGAGATAACTGTATTTATGTGGGTTTGTCTCTGTATCTTCTATTCTTTACCATTGCTCTACATTTCTATTTTGGTGCCAATACCATGCCATTTTTGTTATCATAGCTTTGTAGGATAATTTAAGGTCTGGTATTGTGATGCCTCCTGCTTCACTCTTCTAATGATTGATTTTGCTATTCTGGGTCTCTTATTTTTTCAAATGAATTTCATGACTGCTTTTTCTATAAGGAATAACCTGGGATTTTAATTTGAATTGCATTGAATCTGTATTGCACTTTGGGTAGTATGGCCATTTTGACAATATTTATTTTGCCTATCCAAGAGCATGGGAGATTTTTCTGTCTTCTAAGGTCTTCTTCAGTTTGTTTCTTCAGTGTTCTGTAGTTTTCATTGTAGAGGTCTTTCATCACTTTTGTTAGATTGAATCCCAAGTATTTTATTTATTTTGAGGCTATTGTGAATGGGGTAGTTTTCCTAATTTCTCTTTCAGAGGATTCATCACTGATGTATAAAAATGCATTGGATTTATGTGTATTGATTTTATATCCTGCTAGTTTGCTAAATTCATTATTCTAGAAGTTTCCTGGTGAAAGTTTTTGGTGAAAGTTTTCTCTAAATATAGAATCATTTTATCAGCAAATAGTGATAGTGATTTGAGTTCTTTTCCTATTTGTATCCCTTTATTTTATTTTATTTTATTTTTTTGTCTAATTGCCCTGGATAGAGTTTCAAGGACTATGTTGAATAGAAGTGGTAAAAGAAGGCATCCCTGTCTTGTTTCAGTTTTGGGAGGAAATGCTTTCAATTTTTCTCCAATTGGAATGATGTTGGCCTTGGGTTTAGCTTTTACAATGTTGAGGTATATTCCTACTATCTCTAGTTTTTCCAGTGTTTAGAACATGAAAGGATGCTGTATTTTGTCAAATGCTTTCTCTGCATCAATATAGTCATATGATTCTTACCTTTAAGTCTATTGATGTGATGGATGACATTTATTGACTTACATATGTTGAGTCAAACTTGCATCCCTGGAATGAACCCCACTTGATCATGGTACACTATTTTTAAATAAGTTTTGTATGTAATTTTTGAGAATTTTATTGAGAATTTTGCATCTATGTTTATCAGGGATATTGGTTTGAAATTTTCTTTCTTTGATGTGTCTCTGCCTGGTTTTGGTATCAGGATGATACTAGTTTCATAGAATGAGTTTGAAAGGGTTCCCACCTTTCCTCTTTCATGGAATAATTTGAGGAATATTGGTATTAATTCTTTGTAGGTCTTGTAGAACTTGGCTTGGACTCCATCTGGTCTTGGGCTTTTCTTGGTTGGTAAACTTTTGATGGGAACTTCTATTTAATTGCTTGAAATTGATCTGTTTAAATTGTGTATGTCTTCTTGACCGTATGCCTCTAGAAATTTGTCAGTGTCTTCAAGGTTTTCTATCTTACTGGAGTATAAATTTTCAAAATAATTTCTAATTGTCTTCTGTATTTCAATAGTGTGTGTTGTGATTTCATTTTTCATCACAAATTTTAGTAATTTGAGTTTTCTCCTTTTCATTACAGCAGCTAAGGGTTTGTTGATTTTATTTTTCTCATAAAACCAGCTTTTTGTTTTGTCAATTTTTTGAAATTTTTTTGTTTTAATTTCCTTTATTTCCACCCTGATTTTAATTATCTCCTGTCTTCTACTACTGTTGATGTTGGTTTGTTATTTTTCTAGGGCTTTGAGATGTAATGTCAGGTCATTTACTTGTTGACTTTTTATTCTTTTAATGAATGAGCTTAATGCAATGAACTTTCCTCTTAGCACTGCCTTCATAGTGTCCCAGAGATTTTGATAAGTTGTATCAGAGTTCTCATTTACCTCTAAGATTTTTTTATCTCTTCCCTGCTATTGTTGTTTAAATAATACAGTATTGAATGACAATGGATAGTCTCCAGGTGTAGGAGTAGCTTCTATTTTTTTAATTTTATCATTGATTTCTAATTTCATTCCATTATGGTCAGATAGAATGCAGGGTAGTATCTCTATTTTTTTGTATTTGCTAAGACTTGCTTTTTGGCATTACATATGGTCTATTGTAGAGAAGGACCCATGTGCTGCTAACAAGAAAGTGATTCTGCTTGTTGATGGATGGAATATTCTATATATGTCTGTTAAGTCTAAATTATGGATTGTTTTATTTAGGTGTATTGTTTGTTTAGTTTTTGTTTGGAAGGTCTATTAAAGTCACCAGTATTATTGAGTTGTGGTCTATTTGATTTGTAGTTGAGAAGGGTTTATTTGATACACATAGATGCCCCATTGTTTGGGACGTATATATTTATGATTGTTATGTTTTATTGATGTATGAATCCCTTAAGCAGTATGAAATGTCCTTATCTATCCCTTTTCACTAGCTTTGATTTGAAGTCTACTTTATCTAAGGATGGAAACCCCTGCTTGTTTACGCAGTTCGTGGGAGTGGTATGTTTTTTCCCACTCTGTTACCTTCAGTCTGTGGATATCTCTTCCTGTGAGAGGAGTCTCTTGGAGGCAGCATATTGTCAGGTCTTTTTTCTTTAATTCATTCTGTCAGTCTGTGTCTTTTAATTGATGAGGTTAAACCATTCACATTCAGGGTTATTATTGAAATCTGATTTGTATTTCCAGGCATTTTGGTTTATTTTTGGATTTTAACTTGGTTTCTCCTTTGATTAGCCTTTCCTTTAGTGTCATTCCTCCTTTGCTGATTTTCATTGTTATTTTTCCTTTCCTCCTCCTGGAATATTTTGCTTTCTCACTGTAAATTCTTTTAACTTTTGTTTATCATGAAATGTTTTTGTCATCAAATTTGAAGCTTAATTTTGATGGATTTAAGATTCTTAGTTGGCATTCACTTTTTTTTCAGAGCTTGGTTTACGTTGTTCCAATATATTCTGGCCTTGAGGATTTGGGTTGAAAAATCTGCTGATACACGAATTGGTCTCCCCCTATATATGATCTGATTCCTGTCTCTTATGGCTTTTAGAATTCTATCCTTATTCTGTATGCTAGGCATTTTCATTATAATGTGCTTTGGTGTAGATCTGTTATAATTTTGTATATTTGGTGTCCTGTCAGCCTCTTGTATTTGATTTTCGAATTCTTCATGTTTGGGAAATTTTCTGATATTATCTCATTGAAGAGATAGTGCCTTCCTCTATCCCAATAAATATGGGATAGCATCAAAAGAACGAATCTAATAACTCTGGGATGTTCTGTTAATGGTTTCTCACAATCTTAACTGTGTAGTCAACTTTATTTTCGAGATTGTATATTTTGTCTTCATTATCTGATGTTCTGTCTTCCATTTGATCTAGTCTGTTAGGGATGATTTCTATTGAGTTTTTTAATTTGGTTTATTGTTTCCTTTGTTTCAAGGATTTGTTTTTTTTTTCCCCCAGAATCTTTCTTGAAGTAATCTTTTGCTACCTGTATTTGCTCCCTTATCTCTTGGTGTGATCAAGGGATGCCTTTATTTGCTCTTATGTCATTATTTATTTTGCAGATCATTTTAATTGTGTACATTCTGAACTCCTGACATTTCATCAACTGTGCTATCAACGGATTCTATTATTGTAGTATCTTGGTTTATTTGGGGTACTGTCTTCCCCCACTTTTTTTTTAATGTTGTCTATGTGTATTCCTTTCATGCAGTATGGATCTGAGGTATTATAGTTTGTACCTATAATCTTGTAGTGTCCCTGCAGATTACCTTTACCACACCTTGGTGCTGGGCTTCCACTCCCCAGCTGGTGTCCCAAGATGGATTCGACCACTTTTAGAGATTGGACTGAAATGGTGGGCCTTAAAATAGCTTTGGGATGCCTGTTTGGAGATGCAGCTGCCTCAAGGCCCTGTCTATTGTCTCAAAGTAGAGGCTACCATGTGGGGAGGGTGATGGCTTCAGTGTCCCAAGATGGAGGTGGACTAGGCCTGGGCTCCTGTGTGGGTCGGCAGATCAGTGTGTGGGGGGGTGTGATCCTGGGCTCTGGCATAGGTCTACAGTATGCCAATTTTAAATCCTTTGGCTGTACACCGAGGAGTGGGATAGCTGGGTCAAATAATGGTTTTATTCCTAGAGAAATCTCCATACTGCTCTCCAGAGTGGTTGTGCCAGTTTGCTGTCCCACCAGCAATGTATGAGTTTACCTTTTCTACCATATTCTTGCCAACATTTATTGATACCTATATTCTTGATGATTGCCATTCTGGCTGGTGTGAGATGAAATTTCAGTGTAGTTTTAATTTTCATTTTTCTAATTGCTAGAGATGAACATTTTTACATCTAATTGTTGACCTTTAATATTTCTTCTTTTGCCCATTTATTGATTGGGTTATTTGGTGTTAAATTTATTAAGTTCTTTATATGTCCTGAATACTAATGCCTTATCTGAAGAACAAGTGGCAAAGATTTTCTCCCAGTCTGTAGTCTCTCTCTTAATTCTCGTTTGCTGAAAGATGGGATATTTTTTGGAAGTGATCAGATCATGAAGGCTCTAATATCATCAATCCATTCATTGATGAATTAATAGCTGAGAGGACTATTGGAAGGTAATGGAAGTTAGGAGGTAGGATCTAGCTAAAGGGAATAGGTCCTTAGTTGAGTGCCTTGTGGGACTATATCTTTTCTCAGCCTCACCCCCCCACACACACCCTTGGCTGTCCTGAGGTAACTTTCTTCTGCCACAATTTTCTGCCTTGCTTCAGGCCCAAAGGAGTGGAGTTGACTGATCATGTACTGAAACCCAAGTCTGGTTAGTGACAGAAAACTAACACATGACATACCACATTTATTGATTTCATCTATTGAAATATGCTTCTATCTCAAGGATAAATCCTATTGTAACATAGTAAAACAAACTTCAATGCCACATTAAAAGGATCATTTACTAGTCTTTTCTTGACGATTTTTACAGCTAGAGATGCTGACTTGTTCATTAGGGATTTTTTTTTTCTTAAAATGTCCTTGTCTGGCTTTCTTCCTATGATCATGAATTCCTATCTGGTATAATCTTAGTTCAACAAAGCTTAATTCCACCAACATCCTTTATGCAGTTATATTTTCAAATATATTCTCTAAGACTTATACCTCCAATAGTATATAATTATATGCATTGTACAAAATTACATCATTTAATGCCATTTGAATTCATTTAAGGGCAGAGAGGACAGAAATATGCATTCTTGCTCATATATAGAAAGCACTAGTAAGAATAATTATGTAAACTGTCTGGTATAACTTGCCTTCAATCTAAAGAATTTTTTTTTTTTAGTATCTATTGTAGGGTGAGTGTGCTAGCATGAAATATCTGTTTAGTTGAAATGTCTTGATTTAACATTCTTTTAAAAGGTTTGTTTCTCTTGATATATAATTCTTAGTTGATACGTCTTGCTTTTTATTCCCCAGCACTTTGAATATGTCATCCCACCACCTTCTGTCCTCCATTGTTTTTAATAACATGTCAGCTGTTAAACTCATTATGTACAAAGAATTTTAATCAGTCAGTTTCCAAGATTCTGCTTTTGTTTCTGAGATTAAGGACAGCAATGTGTATCTTCCAAGGTTGTGGCTGTGTTGCAGTGAGTTGTGGCGGAAGCCCTTGATTTTCTGTTTATCTTCTTTGGCATGCATCCTGGACTCTATGAATGAGCTGGGACAATGTGATCAAGGCCCAGTATTTTTCATCTGCCATATCTGCAGTAGAGTTTGGCCCTGCAAATGGGGACTGGATGGAAGAGGAAATCCCCACCATTTCAGCCATACTTGTCTTGTTATACTTTTTGCAAGATAAAATTGGAGGGGCAGGCCAATAGAATTTCTTATTCCTCCTGAGTGGAAATTATTGCCCTAAAGTGGGAGACTGGTTATAAAAGAAACCTATCTTTTTGGAAACACTAGTCCATCATTGAGATTCCATGATTCAGAATTCCACAAACTATCACAGATCATACTGATATTTAGCAGATTTTATTTGATGTTTTCTGCCATTTTTACTATACCTTTAGGATGTTTCTAGGGAGTATAAATCATTGCATATTTACTCTTCTTCATAATTCTTTTATCACTTATGGTTTACTTGGATACAGATACACTCTGTCATACTCCTTACACCACCATTCAGGAAGTGGTTCTACCTATTTTATGGAAAAACAGCCTGAAACAAAAAAACATCAAAATATGCTCAAGAATCAATATTAGAACATTTTCATCACCCTAAATCTATTATCATATTGTGCATTTTACTCTTCCCTGTCCCCAGCAACCACTATACTTCTGTCACTGTGTCCCATATAAAAGGGACACATAGTGTATTTTTACATTTCTACTCTCTCATTTTATGAGACCAAACAGACAATTATTTGTGTAAAGAATGTTTTAATGGATAAAACTTATTATTTGATTTCTTTATTGGTCATAAGCTTATTATTCAAGAAAGTTCAACACTGTGCCCGCATTCTCTTATTCTATCAGGAGCTTGATATAATGCAGACTATGAAGTGTAAATGTTACTTTTCACTACACTATCAGATTCTGAATACCATCTTCTCACCCTTCTCTATAGGCTCTTAATCTGGACATTCTACAATAGAATTGTACAATCATCCCAAACTAATTTTACATTGTTTTTCTTTTTTGTTTCAATCTCATTACTCTCCCTGTGTGGCATTATGGGTAACTTTAACTTCTCAGCTATGCCCAATAAAGGTTGACTAAGCTTACTGGTATTTTTTAATCTCAAAAAACTTTAATTGGGTTTTATACCTGCTAATTTTATTTTTACTACTTTTACATATTTGGAAGACATTTATAAAGAATTGTCATTTTGTGGTGAATAGTTCTCCCAAGGTAGTATTTACATGGGTTGTCTTTCTTATAAAGCATATTTAATAACAGATAAACATTATGAAGATGATATTTCAGTTGGCAATTTTGATCCCTTTTCCTCTACATTTTCTCTCTGCTGTGTTTTTTTTACTTGTTTATTTGTATTTTCACTAGGTTTCTGAAATCCCAGTTCATAACTAGAATTTATGGGTGTCCATGATATTAACTTTGTGTCAGGATTAAATAGGACAGTTCTCCTGTCAACATGTTAGTGAGTACCATGGCCTTGTGCTGATATCAATGTTTTTAAAGTATAAAATTTCATACATTAAAAATAGTCCCAGGTAATGGGCAATTGCAGCTATATTACTTCCCTGACCTTGGTCTCTGCTTAGGAGTATGTAACTTCACCTATCTGCCTTATTTTGAAGAGTGATCTTGGCTTAGTTCACTTATCATGTGGTTCACTATTATTCCTTACTAGAAAGGATTTTTAAAAGGTCTGATGTTTTCTGTTATTAGTAACCACTTATAATAGTATGACTGGAAATTTAAAGTATGAATTTGAAATGTCAATATTGTGAAGTATAATTTACCTACCATAAAATCCATCTATTTAAAGTATATAGTTGATGAGGTTTAAATAAATTTATAACATTCCCAAAGCCCTCAAAATTTGCCTCATGCCTAACTACTGATCTCAGTCATTTAAAATGTTCAGTTTTAAGGGAATTACATATGGATGAAATCATTTAAATCTTTCTGGTATGAATTTTTTCATTTCACTAATGGTACTTTTGGTGATGTATCATTCTTTATTATGCATTTCATTGTATCATCTATCAGAGTTTCTATCTTTACTCTTTGATGGATATTTTGATCATTTCTCCTTTGACCATTAATAATGCTAATATGAACATCTTTATACAAGTCTTTGTGTGAACATCTGTTATTCTCTTGGATAAATATCTAGGAATGGGATTGCTGGGTACTCTAGAAAATACATAGGAAAATGGTTTAAAAGTTTCTTAAATTGACTAAGTATCTGTGCCATTTTATATTCCAATAACCATGAGGTTTCTGTACATCCTTCCCAACATTTGTTATAGTATGTCTGTTTCATTATGCCCTTCCTAATGTGCATTAAATGGTATCATTAACTAATGATGCTGAGAATCTTTTCATATTATATATCTTCTTTGAAGTATCTATTCAAC
Source organism: Marmota flaviventris (assembly GCF_047511675.1). Lineage (NCBI taxonomy): Eukaryota > Metazoa > Chordata > Mammalia > Rodentia > Sciuridae > Marmota > Marmota flaviventris. Next base: position 68,635,902 of record NC_092512.1, read on the forward strand.
TCTCACCCATTTAAAAGATTGGCTAGTCTTATTAATAAGGGAAATAACATCTTGATTGGGAGGTTTTTTATTTTTTCAAATAACAATTTTTCCAAGCAAGATCATCCATGCTATTTTCTTCTCTATGAGAACTATCCTTTGCCAAAAAAAAAAAAAAAAAATACATTCACTGAAACTCCTGAATAACCCAAGTAGTGAATCTGAGTGTATTCATTAAACAGGACACGATGATTTTTGCCAGTAATTTCTTTGTTGTAAGCCCTTCACTTTTTATTCAATTTTGGAAGCACAAAATTGGATAGCAATAGTTTTCAAAGACAAACCTGAACTAATTTTAAATTTACTATAGTTTTTCTACCACTACTGGCAAGCTAGTGAACCAGTGAGCTAACAGTTGATAAACAAACAAAACTTGGTTAACACTAATGTCAAATGGAAAATAATAGTGTTTAGGCAACATTTAATTTTATCCAAGTTAAGATTATTATTTGGAGTTGAAATCTCTTACTTGAATTCCCAAAACCCAGTTCATTGCTGATCATCATCCCCCCCCCCTTTTTTTTTTATAATTCAGTGTTTTAAATGCATCCAAAGATGTCATCTTTTATCACAATTGAAAATATTCTAATTACCCTCAACGGAGACCTTGTTCCCTTAGTCATTATCTGCAACCCTTCCCCAGTTATCCCAGGAAAGAAACCACTAATGTACTTTATTCTATGGATTTGCCTCTTCTGAGCATTTCATATAAGTGGAATTATACACTATGTGGTCCTCTGTGCCTCACTAACTCAATGCAATTATCATGTTTTCAAAGTCTATCACATTGTAGCCTGTATAAGGTTTTTTTGTTTTTGTTTTTTTTTGGTGGGGGGATTGCAACATCTGCATTCATTGGTTAATGGGCCTTTGAATCGTTTTTCCCTTTTTATTTTGAATAGAGTAGTTATGGATAATCATGTCGTACCTTTGGAATAAATGTGCATTTTATTTTCTTTGGGGCATCTACTGCTGGGCCCTATGGTAAATACTAGAGAAATTGCTAAACTGTTTTCTAAAGTGGTTTGTACCATTTTACATCCCCACCAGCAGTGTGGGAAGGTTCCAGTTTAGCACATGTTAGACACATTTCCCCAATTCTGTGGGTTATCTTTACAATTTGATAGGTTGTGCTTTCAAACAATACACTCTCTTCATTTTGATGTCCAACTTATCTTTCTCTTATTGATTACACATTTAGTATGTCTAAAAACATGTTGATGCATGTTTTCTTCTAAGAATGTTGGTTTTTGCTCTTAGATTTGTTTCATCCAGTTTTAATTTCTTTGTGTAAGGTAGATTAACTATCATTTTGCTTGTGGATGTCCACTTGTCTCCTCACAACTTAAAGAGACTATTCTTGGTTGATTTAATATTAGCACCTTGTTGAAAATGAGTTGGCTGTAAATATGAAGTATTTCTGGGATCTTCATTCCCTTTATTTAAATTTCTTATTCTTATGCTAGTATTGTACTGTCTTGATTACCAGGTCATTAATTTTGAAATCAGGAAATATGAATCCTCAAAATATATTCTTTTGAAAGATGATTGTGCCAATTATGGAATTTCTGTGACACATACATGCACCTAAAATTCACAAGTATCCATTTCTACAAAGCATCCAGTTGGAATTTTGGTGAGAGTTATGTTGAATTTGTAGATTTGTGTAGTGTTTCAACTTAACAAGATTATATCTACTAATACATTTATTTGGGTAGGGGAGGGTTAACAAAGGGTACTTTACAACTGAGGTACATCTCCAGTCCCCTTAAATTTTTTTAAAGAGAATTTTTTAATATTTATATTTTAGTTTTCGGTGGACGTAACATCTTTATTTTAATGTGGTGCTGAGGATTGAACCCAGCACCCCGCGCATGCCAGGCGAGCGCAATACCGCTTGAGCCACATCCCCAGCCTCCCTTAAATTTTGAGACAATCTAAGTTGCTGAGACCGGTATCAAACTTGTGATATTCCTGCCTTAGCATCAAAGTTGCTGGGATTACAACTCTACTCCTCAATGCCTGGCATTTCAGAGTATGTTTTATATTGCTTTCTGAATTTAATTCTTATATATTCTTTTATGCTATTACATATTACGTTTTTAGTTTGCTTATTGCTACTATGTAGAAATACAACTTTGTAAATATTTCCCTTGGATCCTGGAAAATTATTGAACTTGTGAGTTCTAATAGCTTTCAGTTTATTCCTTCAGGTTAACTTCAACTTCTTTTCTCACCTACTGTACTGTTTAGAATATCCCATACACATTGAATAGGAATGATGAAAGATTTCCTTGTCCCTGGTCTAAGGGAGAAAGCCCCCAATCTTTCATCAATGGCTTAAAGTTAGCTGTGGTTTTTTGGAAGGGAAAACCTAAATTTAATAAAATGCATCTATGTCTATTTTGTTTTGTGGGTTTTTTTTCCCCATGGCACTATGTTGAGTTTTTAAAATATCTTTCTTTGCCTATTGACTTAGTTTATAAGGAAAATCAACATAATAATCATATCATCTCAACAGAATGGATACAAAGCATAGCTTATGATGCTGACTGAGAGCTTCTGAATTTAAAGAGTTGGTCAAGAAACAGATGATCTGCACCTCATTCTTTGTCTATGTGTGTGTATATATGTCTGTGTGTGTATATATATTCATACATCTATATAATAAGAAGTGATGACGGCATTATTGTATTAATAGAATTTCTTATAAGAAGTGGGGAAATTGTGAGAGGCTGAAAATATTTTAAGCATATAGATTTTTACATATTATATACATATAAAATTGTTTCCAGCCTAAGAAACTTTTATTAATACAGTAATGCCCTTGTCATAACTCTTAGATCATACCTAGTGATATAAAGTATGGAGATGCAGCATGTGAATAGGTGATTATCAGCTTTATCAGTAAACCTTCAAAACATTATAATTACATAGGGCAGCATTTTTCTGATCACAAATGACACAAAGATGAACACAATACATCCCTGCCTTAAAAGTTTAGAGTGAAGAGGACATAAAAAGCAAATAAGTATGATTGTAAATCATACTTTAAAATGAATAAAATTTACTTTTAAAACTATACTTTCAAATAGGCAATTCACCTATAGTGGAAAACAGTAGCTTAAATTCCTACTAAGACCATTGAGACTCAAGGACTTGAAGGGTGAGAGTAAATTGTTTCCACTTCCTTGAATATATAGGTGCTGCTCAGCTGCATAAAATACAAGGAATAATTGCAGACTTTTTATCTTTTTTCAGTCTCCAATCCTCATTTGCTGTTATATCTCAGATTTCAAATTTGGAAGAATCTTTTTGGTCATAGAATAAGAAGCTACTTTATGGTTCTTTGCTTATTCCTAGCCAAAATAATCCAAAGGAAAATTTATACTGCAAGTGTGCAGGATCAATAAAATCTGACTGATTCCCAAATGCTGAGGGGGTCTGTAGCAGGCAAGGCAGTTCATACTGTCCTCTTCCCATGGGAATTCAGGCCCCCTGTGAACTATTCCAGGGTGACCCAGAACATTCACCCTCCTCTCAATCTTTGTTGCTTTTCTTGTTTGTCTCTATATAGTTAATTATCCTCTTTAAGGTAAGGACCATGTCATTTAATTATTTATAGTCTTTTTAGAATCTACTGCAGCATCTTTTTACAATAGTAGTCTCCTGAGAATTAGGTGGTAAAAATTTTAAGTCTATAATCATTCAACTGTCTTCACTAAGACTGTACGTAACCCTTGGAAAATAGCGTTACATAGTGGTTAACAAATTGGATTCTGGTAGGGCAAAGTGTTCCTGTAATCCCAGGAACTTGGGAGGATGAGGCAGGAAGATCACAAGATTGAGACCAGCCTTAGCAATTCAGCAAGATCCTGTATCAAAAATTAAAAAAAAAAAAAAAAACTGGGGTGTGTAACTATCATAAAGGGTCCCTCGATTCAATCCCCAATGCCAAAAAAGAAATTGAAGAGAGAGAGTCTAATTTATATTACACCACTTTTTAGTGTAAGTCCTTACCAAGTTAGTTAACCTCTCTTCACCTAATTTTCCACATCAGTATAATGGGGATAATAATAGCACCTGCCATATAGATTTATTAAGTGGATTAAGTATGTGAAAGTTCTCATAACAGTGCCAATCACACAGCACTCAATAAATGTTAACTATTGTCATCACTGTTAATATTCAGCACTATAGCTTTTTCATTTCCAAGGAGGAGAAAATGACAGACAACTGACTCCAAAGGTAATTATGAAAAAGAGTCCATAGACTAAATAGGCTAAGATGCCCTAGAACACAGTGTCCATCCTGAATTAAAATAATTGGACTGTGATAGAACCAGGATATCTGGAATTTCTAATTGCCATTCTTACTGTAGCAGTAAGTGGAAACTGTTCTTCAGTGAGATTTACAGCAAGTAAATTCACTCCTTGAGTTTAATCTAGTCATATGATCCAATTTAGTTCAGTATCAGTTAATAGCATATATTTGTCTAAATGACCCTTTCTGCAATGTGAAAACTTTATATAAAAAAATACAATGTATTTTAAAAACCATTCAAACCTTCCTTAGCTAATGATGTGTGGTACTCAACGAGGCACCAGATGGGGGCTGGGGTTATGGCTCAGTAGAGCAATCGCCTACCATGTGTGAGGCCCTGGGTTCGATCCTCGGCACCACATAAAAATAAAAAGTCACCAAAACTGGTAAACACCATAAACATTGGTCTTTTCAAGGTTGAGTTGAAAGACCAGGGTATTCGATGTTCCTCAAGTGAGAACACAGCTGTCATTCAGAATCTGGGTCTTGCCTTGTTTAAAAACTCTGGAGCATAAGGCATCTGTATCCCAGGCTTACAGAATTCCTTATTAGAACAATTCATAATAAATTAGATCCACAGCCCCTTTCATTATTAGAAATACACATGGAGAAACATGGATTATACTTATTTACAATTATTATTGCTTGACTAAGTTAAAACCAAAGGAATTTATAAGTTTTAATTATTTCTAACCAAACACAAATATTTAGTTTTAAATTCTATCAATAATTATATTGTTTTGGTTTTACACTCAATCCTACATTTTAAATATAGAAACAACTAAAGTCATTTCCCCCTTTGAGTTCTCTCCTTTAAAAAATTAACATGTACTAATTGTGCATCTTAATGGGATTGTGTTAAGTATATACTATGTGTGTGTATGGAATTATCAAACCCAACACCACTTTTCCCACCCTGAACTCTACCCAGTTTCTAGTAATCACTATTCTAGTTTCAGGTCAAAATTTTTTTGGCCTCCATATGTGAAAGCAAGCATACGGTGCTTATCTGTGTCATTCTTCATTATGGCAGGACAATACTGCATTGTGTATATATCATTTTCTTGATGGGCACCTAGGCTGATTGAATCTTAGTTATTGTGATTAGTATTACAATAACATGGTAATTCATGTATCTCATTTGTATGTATGTTCATTTTCAAAGGAAATCAGCAGAGAGTGGGAAAACTAGATTATAGATATATTTTTAGTTTTTTAAAGAATCCCCATACTGTATTCCATAATGTAAGTGTTTCCACTGGCAGTGGAAACCAGCAGTGTACGAGTTCTATTTTTTCAACATCCTTGCCAGCACTTGTTATTTTAATAATCATTGTAACTGGGAGGAGATGGTTTCTCATTGGAGTATGGAATTTTCCTGATGACTAATGATATCAAGATTTTTTCCCATATATTTGATCATTTATTTTTCTTTTGATAAGTATCTATTGAGATCATTCATCCATTTTTAAAAGTTGATTTACTTGTTCAGTAAATCTTTTGAGTTCCCTTTATATTCTGGATATTAATCCTATATCATATGAATAGCTGCCAAATATTTTCACTCATTGTCTCTTCATCCTGTACAAAAAAATATATATATATCTTTGTTTGATGTTATCCCACTTGTCAATTTTTTATTTTAGTGTCTTATCCAGAACATCATTGCATATCTTGAAGTTATGCAATGCTTGCTTCTGGTAGTTTCAGACTTCCAAGGTTTTTCTTTTGATCTTTGATGCATCTTGAGTTGATTTTTTTGCAGGGGGAGAAATAGTGGTAAGATTCAGTCTTCTGTATGTGGATAACCATTGTTCCCAGCACCAGTTATAAAGAAGCTGTCCTTTTTCCAGATATCTTTTTTGTTGGCAACTTTGTTGCAAATCAGTTGACTGAGGTACCTTATTTTGGGGTTCTGTATTCCATTGGTATTTTTTTTGTCTGTTTTTTATGCCTTGCTATTTGGGTTATACTGGCTCTGCAGTATGTTGTGAAATCAGGTATCATATGTAAAGCTGTACTTCTTTTGTTCCAGTTGCTTTGAATATTTGGAGACTTTTGTGCTTCCATGGGGATTTTAGTCTTCATGAAATGAGCTTGGATGTATTCCTCCCTTTTCTATGAAATGGAATAATTTCAGAAACATTGGCATTAGTTGTTTTTAAAAGCTCTTGTAGAATTTAGCTGAGAATCCGTCTGGTACTGGGTTTTCCTTTGTTACATATCTTTATCACAGCTTCAATCTTATTGCTTACTATTGGTCTGCATAGGTTTCCCATATCCCCTTGGTTCAGTTTTTGTAAGTCATATGTCTAGAAATATGCCCTCTTCTTCAATATTTTCCCACGTATTATAACATAAGTTTTCAAAATATCCCTAATGATATTTTCAGAGAAACAACTCTTTGTTAAAATGATCCTTATTTTCTTCTGTATAGTGGTTTTGGAATTGGTTCTTATTTTTATAGAATATTGAAGTGCATAATTAGATTTTTGTTTGGGACTTTTCTGGGTGTTTTTAAATGTAGACACAGCTATTAAGTTTCCTCTTAGAACTATCTTTATTCATCAGATTATGGGATGTTGTAATTTCTCCGCTTATTTCTTCTGAGTAATACACTTTTGAACGATATCTCTACAATTTTATATTTTCTGTAGTTTTCCTTGCTGTTGATTTCTAACTTCACTTCATTATAAGATGCAAGAATTCTATTTTTTTTTAATTCTTCTAAGACTTGTTTTGTGATCTAAAATGTGGTCTATTAAAAAAAAAAAAAAAAAAACATTTCCATGAGCAGCTGAGGAGATAGTCTATTCAGCTGCTGTTAGATGAAATATTCTGTAGATACCAGTTAGGTCCATTTGATTTATACTGTTTTCTAAAGTCTAATTTTATGCCTGGGTGGCCTATCTGTTGGTGGGAGAAATGTGTTAAAATCACCCAGGGTTATTGTATTAACATGTATCTGAGCCTTTATGCCAAGTAGTGATTGTTTTGTTACTTGGTGTTTAGTAAATATTTATGTACCAAATGCCTATCATTGTTATCTTGTTGGATTTTTACCAGTATGAAGTGACTTTGCTCATATTAAGTGACCTTGTATCTTCTGATTTACTTTGGCTTGAAATCCGTTTTGTCAGTTGAGAGTAGCTACTCCAGCTTGAGTTTCATTCACATGAAATGTCATTTTCTTTCTTTTAGCTTATGGTTGTATTAACCTGTGCAATGTTTGTCTTCCAGGCAACATATAGTTGGGTCTACTTTTTAAAATCCTATCTGCCAGTCTTTTTTAATTGGAGAGTTGAAAACATTTGTTATTATAGAGATGTATTTAGTATTTCCTGCAATTTTGATTTATTTCTAATGTTTAATTAGATCCTATTCCCCATTTGCTTAACTACTCTAATGAGATTTATTTTCTTGTGTTCTTCTGTTTGGTTTTATCTTCTCCAATGCTGACTTAATAGTCATTAATTCTTGGGCTGGGGTTGTGGCTCAGCGGTAGAGCACTCGCCTAGCACGCGTGAGGCCCTGGGTTCAATCCTCAGCACCACATAAAAATAAATAAAGGTATTGTGTCCGACTACAACTAACAGAAAAGAATTTTAAAAAATTCTTAGATTTTAATCCAATGCATGTGTAAACTATTTCCTCTTAAATTCTGATGGATAGCTTTCCAGGATACAGCAATCTTGTTCTTTTCTTTCATGGTTTAAAACACATTATTCCTAACCCTTCTGGATTTTACAAAATCAGATGTTATTCTAATTAGCTTAGTCTAAATATGACTCAGCCTCTCTTGAGGCTATTAGAATTCTATCTTTATTCTGTATTTTTGATATTTTAATTATGTGTTATAGACAGGTTTTATTGTTTGTTCTTGGTCTTGTCTATTTGTGGTTCTAAATGTCTCTTGCATTATGGGCATCTCATTCCTGAGTTTCAGAATTTTTTTTTACTATTCCATTGAAAAGATTATCAGCACTACTAGCCTGTCTCTCTATTCCTTCCTCAAAAAGCCAATGATTTTGAAGTTATATCCCTTAATATCATTCCAGACTTCTCCTATGTCATGATCTTGGCTTCTTATTTTTCATTATTGCTGTGAGTGTTCAAGCATATATTCTTTGTTTTGCAGGCCTAAATTATTTTCTACATGATATAATCTATTGGTGAGAATTTCAACTGATTTTTTTCCTTCATTTCCATGATTTATGGGTTAGTACTTTTCCAGAATCTGTTTATTGAAACTCTCAAATCCTGCATTTTCTCCCTTGGTTCATTCATTAGGCATTTCTTTTTTTTTTTTTTTTTAACTAAAATATCTAAATTATATAGGAGAGGGAGAAAAAGAAAAAAATGGGCCAAGGTATATACCTACACATGTACACATAATGCAATAATAGACAAAAAAGGAGAGCTCATAATTATGAGCAAGAAGAAAGAAAGCCAGCATGGGTGAAATGTCCACGAGGTCTTACAATGTAACACAAATGGCCTCTAGTACAATTTGCGATAGTCTTCATTTCCTCCTGAGCCTTGCCTTATTTCCTGCATTCCTATCAACATTCCTGTCATCTTAACCCTCACTAGAATTGCCTTGCAGGCTCTGCTTACAGAATTCAAGGCTTTCTCTAGTCTGCTTCTTCAAACTTTTCTAAATCTCTTTCACAAACCAATTCCAAAGGTTTTAAACTACATCAAATACAATAAGAGCTCCAACCGCCTTCAGTGCCATTTTTCTGTGTAGTGAGCTACAACAGAGTACCTTACTCAGTTTAAATCAACTTTAAAGAAGGAAAGATGTATTTTGGTTCACAATTTCAGAAGCTGTAGTCTATAGCCATTTGGCCCCATCCCTTTGGATTATAGTGAGGCAGATTTTCATGGTGGGAATCACCTGGTAGAACTAATATTCTCATTTATTGTAGATAGAAAGTAGAGAAAGAGATGAGGTACTTAAGTCTTAATATTCTCTGCAAGGTCACACCCCAAAGACCAAACTGTTTCCCATTAGGCTTAACTCCTAAAATTATCATCTCCCAACTAGGCCACATACTGGGGACCCAGCCTTTAACACATGGCCTTTTAGGGACATTTAATTAAGATCCAAACCATAACAATATAGGTACAAAAGTCCTCACTAAAATACCAGAGCAAATTCATCAACATTGAAAGAATTATTCCATGATCAAGTTGGTTTTATATTAGGAATGAAAAAGTTTGATCTCTGCAAATAAATAAATAATCATTTTACAGAATGAAGGATGAAAATGTCATTTCTATAGATGCAGAAAGAATATTTTATAAAGTCCAACATGCTTTCTCGATAAAAATCCCAATCCAATTAGGTAGAGAAGCATCGTATCGCCACAAACACTACAACAAAACCACAGTAAACATCAATGCATAGAAAAACTGAAAGCATTTTCTCTACAAGTTTTAGCCAGAGAAATTAGGCAAGAGAAAGTCAAAGTGTCCCTTTTAAGAGGTGATGAGATTCTATACATAGAAAGCAACACTCTACTGAAATGATAAACAAATTCAGTAAAATAGGATACAATTTCAACATACAGAAATCAGAAAATCTGTTATCAGTGTATAGAAAAACTACTAAGAAAGAAATCAAAAAGCAATCCATCAACAGAAACTACACACACCCTAGGAATAAACTAAGGATATGAAAGACCTCTACACTGAAAAATTACTAAATAATGGTGAAAGAAATTGTAGATGGAAATACCTCCCATTTTAATTCTTAAAATGTCCAATAGACAGAATAATTGACAGATTCAGTGCACTCCCTTGCAAAATAACAGTGACATTCTTCACAGATCTAGGAAAAACTCCTAAATATCACTTGAAAGCACACAAGTTCCCAAGTACTCAAAACAACTGGAGTAAAAAGAGTAAAGCTTGACATCTGATTTCAAGACATACTGCTATGCCAGTGTGACCCAAACAGCAGGGTATTGTCATTAGAACAGACACATAAACTGATAGAATAGAGAATCCAAAAGTAATACAACACATTTCTAGTTACCTGATGCTTGATAAAGGTGCCAAAAGCATGCATTTGAGAAAAAACAACTTCAATAGATAGTGGTGGGAAAAATGAACATTTACTTGCAGAAGGCTGAATCTTACCATAATCCCTCACCCTGTACTAAAATCAGTTCTAGGAATTGGGGCTGTGTCTCAGTGGTAGAGCACCTGCCTTGTATGTGAGATGCAAAGGGTTTTTCCTTAGGCCCATATATAAAATAAAGATTTTTTTAAGTTGTAGATGGACACAATATTAAAAAAAATAATTCTAAATGGATTGAAGACCTGAATCTCTGAAACTGCTAGAAGAAAACATAGGGGAAATACTTAAACAATGGTGCATGCAATGATTTTCTGTATTAGACACTAAAAGCACAAGAAACAAAAGCAAAAAATGTCAAATGGGATGATATCAAATCAAAAACTTGCAGAGCAACTGAGACAACCTACAGAATGGGAGAAAATATTTGGCAGCTATTTACCTGACAGAAGGTTGGTATCCAAAATATATGCAGAACACAATACAATGAAAAAACCCAACTTGATGGAAAATGGATAAATTATCTCAATAGATACTTCTCAAGAGAATATTAATATCCAACAACTATGAAAAATGTTTTAACATTTCACCCAAGTTAGTGATTATTAAAAAGTAATAAAAAATGTTAATCATGATGGAGAAAAAAAATGAATTCTTAGGCAGGGTTTCTGGTCATGTAAATCAGTATAGCCACTAGTGGAGAACAGTATAGCAGTACCTCAAAAATTCAAAACAGAAGCATATGATCCAGCTGTTCCACTCCTGAGTATATATACAATGTACCATTTTACATCTCCACCAGCAGTGTGGGAAGGTTCTAGTTTAGCACATGGAAGACACATTTCCCCAATTCTGTGGGTTATCTTTACACTTTGATAGTGTTGTTTGAAAGCAAAACCTTTCTTCATTTTGATGTCCAACTTTTCTCTTATTGCTTACATTATCTAAAAACCTGTTGATGCACATGTTTTCTTCTAACAGTGTTTTTGCTCTTAAATGGTTTCATCCAGTTTTAATTTCTTTATGTAAGGTACATTAACTTTATCATTTAGCATGTGGATGTCCACTTGCCCCCCTCACAATTTGTTGAAAAGACTATTCTTTGTCCATTTAATATTAGTATCCTTGTTGAAAATCAGTGGGCTATAAAAGTGAAATATTTCTGGGCTCTTGATTCCATTGATTTAAATTTCTTATTTTCTTTTAAATGTTTTGTTTGTTCTTTTTAGTTATACATAACAGTAGAGTGAATTTTTACATACATATAGAATATAACTTCCCATTCTTGTGTTTGTACAGGATGTGGAGTTACACTTGTCGTGTATTTATAAGTGAGCATAGAAAAGTTATGTCTGATTCCTTCCATGGTCACTTAGGTGTTTCTTAACTGGATGTTTTGTGGTGCTCTATTCTTTTAATTGTTACATTCATTCTAATTTGTTATATATGACAGCACAATGCAATTTAATTCATAGTACACATATAGAGCACAATTTTTCATGTCTCTGGTAGTACACAAAGTAGAGTCACATCATTTGTGTTTTCATACATATACTTAGGGTAATGATGTCCACGTCATTGCACCGTCTTTCCTATCCCCATACACCCCCTGCCTCCCTCCCCTTTCCACTATCTAAAGTTCATCTATTCCTCCCATCCCCCCCACCCATCCCCATTATGACTCAACATCCTTATATCAGAAGACATTTAGCATTTGGCTTTTTGGCTTACTTCACTTAGCATTATATTCTCCTACTCCATCCATTTGCCTGCAAATGCCAAGACTTTCTCTTTTAATGCTAAGTAATATACATATTGTGTATATATACCACAGTTTCTTCATCCGTTCATCTACTGAAGGGCATCTAGGTTGGTTCCACAATTTAGCTATTGTAAATTGTGCCGCTATAAACATTGATGTGGCTGTGTCCCTGTAGTATGCTGTTTTTAAATCCTTTGGGTATAAACTGAAGAGTGGGATAACTGGGTCAAATGGTGGTTCCATTCCCAGTTTTCCAAAGAATCTCCATACCGCCTTCCAGATTGGTTGTACCAATTTGTAGTCCCATCAGCAATATAAGAGTGTGCCCTTTCCCCCCACATAGTGTTGTTTGTATTCTTAATATCTGCCATTCTGATTGGAGTGATGAAATCTTAGAGTAGTTTTGATTTGCATTTCTCTAATTGCTAGCGATGATGAACAGTTTTTCATGTATTTGTTAACTGTATATCCTTCTGAGAAATGTCTGTTCAGTTCCTTGGCTTATTTATTGATCGGGTTATTTGTTTTTTGAGTTCTTTATATAGAGATTAATGCTCTATCTAATGTGCATGTGGTCAAAAAACTAGCATCCCTTAAATAAACGCCATCATGAATGACAGTTAACTTTTCATTGAAAACAATGGAGACCAAAAGACAATGGAACATCTCTAAAGTATTCTAATAAGTTTTAAATTTGAATTAGGAAAGATGAAATGAAAACATTTCAGAGAAACAAGCTGAGGAAATTTGACTCTAACTACCCTTCCCTACAATAACTGCTAAGAGAAATTCTCCAGAGTGAATGAAAAGGTATTAGATGGAACCCTGGGTGTATAGGAAGAAATTAAACCTCCAGAAAGAGTAAGCTGGATAAATAAGTGTGTCAAAATATTCTGTTTACTTTTACTAGGGTAATTACTTATTAAAGTTTACTTATATATATCTACAACTCTATGCCATATTTACAAATGTAATATACATGTTATGGAACATTTATATATGCAATGTATTTTATAAAATATAAATATTGTATTCATAAACAAGTATGCTATTTGTATACATTCAAAACCAGAAAGTACTATTTGAAGGTAGATTATGATAATTTAGGGTGTTAAAGTGAACCTCAAGAAAGAATTACATCTAGAAGTCACCTCACAAGACAATGTAACAGAAAGAGTGGGAACAAATAGGAAAAAGAGTACCAAAAAGTACCAAATGATAGTATTTAACCTGGTACTTTGATAATACATGTAAATGAACTAATGTATGTGGATTGAGTGGTCCAATTAAGATAAACTAATCTCAACCTATATATTAATTTAAATAGTCACACTTTAAATATACAAATGCATAATGTGTCAAGAAAACTTAGAATATAACAAAGTTGATATGGTTATGATATTAAGCAGGCTTTAAAATGGAAAAAATTACCAGAGATAAGGAGGAAAACATCATAATAGTAATAAGGAACAACTTATCCAGAAGAAAAACAATTTAAACTGTATATGCCACTAACACCAGCACTTCAAAATACATCAAAAATTGAAAGAATTGGAGGAGTAAAAAATAATCATAGTTAGAAATTTTAGTGTAATTGATAGAACAAGTAGACCAAAAACTCAGTGAAGGAAGACCTGAACAATCTTAATAGCTGTCTTGATCCATTTGGCTTATACAGAATAAATTATAAAATAATGGAATAGACATTTATTTGCTACCAAATTGCATGTAACATTGAACAAAACAGACCATACACAAGGATTTAAGACAAGTTCATGATATTGAATGTTGAAATTCTCAAAGATCAAATTCTAAAATCCCAAAAGATCAAAATCACAAATATATAATATTAATATATAATATATAATAATAAATATGTAAAAGAACAAAAAAAATTAAGATACTTATTTATATTTAAAAATATATTTAAGAAATGTATAAAAATAAGAACACTGCTTAGGTTATTTTCACAATAGGAAATAATATATTTTTGCAAATATAAACAGGTGTACTTATGATAGTCACAAAGGAGAAAGCAGGTGAACCATATTCATAAGGAAACTAGTCAAAAAGTGAAATAAATGTATGTTGCTATTGTTAGAAATTGTGTGCACTCAGTTTCATAACTGAGCTCATCTGAAAGTCTTGATGAAATTGTGAAATTTGCAAAAAGCAAAATGTATAAGTCTTTAATACAGATGAAAATGCACTATCCCTTCATGCAGAATGTATCTTTCAACCCCTCTTATGTAGTCAACATAAGTCTTTTTCCAAAGGGAATTGCATTTTTTGGTTTGGGATTTCTACATTTGTGATTTAGGATAGTGATTTGGGGGGTTTTAGTCTTTAGGGATTTTGTTCTTTGGAGATTTCAACATTCTGGATTGTGGTTTTGGAAATGATTGGCACCAGATTTTTTATGTAATAATACTGGTTTAAAAATTAATACCTGTAAGATGGACATTCCCAAATGATTGAGAATTAAACACTATACATCAAAATAATTCAAAAGTTTGGTTCAATCCCTGGTACCAAAATAAAAGCATATAAGAAACTAATATTCTGAACAAATGATGAAAAGCTCCAGCTGTCAAATCTGTGAAACTAAATGTTAAACAGTTTATGTCTAGATAAGATTATCCATTCATCCACTAAAAGACATATTGGTTGCTTCCAGCTTTTTGCAGTTATGAATAAAGCTGATACGAAAGTTCACAATTACATTTTTGTGTACCATACAAGTTTCCAAACATCTAGAGAAGCAACATGTAGCTTTGTAAGAAATTGCCAAACTATCTTCCACAGTGATGGCATGATTTTGCATCTCCACCATCAGAGAGAGGAGTTTTCATTACTACCAATCCTTGGCAGTAATTACTATTATCAATATTTTGTATTTTAGCCATTTAATAGGTGAATAGTAGCATCTTTAATATGCCTATTCACTATCTATATATCTTCTTTGGTGATGTATCTATTCAGAGCTTTCATCCACTCTGATTGGATTGTTTGATATCTTATTGGCTTCCAGTGAATTCTTCATATGTTGGACAGAGTCCTTCTGATTTATTTTTTTTTTTCGGCATCATTCATAGAGCAGAAATCTTAACACTTGTGTTTTTATTTATCTAAAACTCATTACCAAACACAAGATTGCAAAGATTGTCTCCTATAAGTTTTATAGTTATAGTCTATAACCATAAGTTTCTATTATCTATTTTAACTTTTTATGAAAGATGGGAGTTTAATATCTAGGGTTATTTAAATATTTGTGTGTAGATATCCAATTGTTCTACATCTTTTATTAAAAACATTTTGCTGTGAGTTTTATTGGAATTGCATTCAGTAGATCAAACCGAGGAAGGTGGATAGCCTAACAATGTTCACTACTCCAATCTTTTAACAGGAATATCTTTCTATTTAGATGATCAGTTAGGATTTACACTTATTCTTTTTCAGTGCTACTATAATTGTTTTTATACATTTGACATTTTCATACTTACTGTTGATATATAGGAAAGCAATAAAAATGTATATAGTAGGCTTGTATCTATGTAACCATTGCCATCATCCATTCATCTGTATGTATGTTCTTTTGCCAGTGCCTCATTGTTTTGATTAGTGTAGCTTTGTAAAGAGTTTGGAAATCAGGAAGTATGAGACTTCTACCTTTGTCCTTTTCAAAGTTGTTCTGGATTTCAGGGTCCCTTGAGATTCCATATGAATTTCAGAATGGATTTTTCTATTTTTGCAGAAGATACCTTTGTGTTTTTAATTGTGATTATGTAAAACCTGTAGTTTATTTTTAGTGTGGTCTTTTGCTTCCTCGATTAAGCTTATTCCTATTCTTTTTGATGCTGTAACTGGAATCTTTTATGTTCATATTTTTACTGTTAGTGTATAGAAACAATAGATTCTGTAACTTTGTTAAATACTTTTAATATTTAGGGGGATTTTTTTGAAGCCATAGGATTTTCTGCATATAAGATTGTGTAATCTGGGTACAGGCATGACTTACTATTTCTTTTACTATTTGGATGCCTTTTATTATTATTGCCTAATTGGTCTGGCTAGGAATTTCAGTAATGTTAGAAGAAAAGCAGGTTCCTTGTCTTCTGATCTTAAAGGAAAATTTTTCAGTCTTTTACTGTTGAAGATGATGGGGTGGTGGGATTTCATATAAAGCTTTCTTCCTTGAGGTAGTTTCTTTCCATTCCTAGTTTTGTTTAAAATCACTAAAGGGTATTGAATTTTTCAAATGTTTTTGCTATATCCACTGATATTTATTCTCTTAATTTGGTTTATTACACTATTTTTTGTATATGAAAGCATCATTGCAGGAATAGATCATAGTGTATGATCTCTTCAATGTGAATTCTGACTGCAAGTGTTTATAATCTCTGCTGGATTTTGTCAGAATGATACTGGCCTTTAGAATGATTTAAAAAATATTCCATTATCTACACTTTTAGGATTTGTTAATTCATGAAGTGAATAGAATTCAACAATGAAGTCATCTGTTCCTAAATTTTATATATAAGGAGGTTTTTGATGACTAGTAATAGGTCACGCATACTTTGTATTCTTAATGATTCAGTCTTGGTAGATTACATACTTCAAGGAATTAGTTTCCTCTAGGTTGTCATATTTGGGGAACAATTTTTCACAACAGTTCTCTATTCAGTATTCCCTTCCAAATCAGTAGTAGTAGCAGTGTACCCTCTCATTTTCACCTTACTTTATGGCTGAATATTTTTCTTTATATGCCCATCAAAATATAAATGGATAGAGTGGGAAAAGGATGCTTAGATTTGATCAGTGTAGTGAAACCCTAAATATTAAAAATATTTAACAAAGTTACAGATATCAGCACGCAGAATCAGTTGTTTCTATACACTAACAGTAAAAATATGAACATAAAAGATTCCAATTACACCATCAAAAAGAATAGGAATAAGCTTAATCGAGGAAGCAGAAGACCACAGTAAATATAAAACTACTGAAAGAAATTAGACACAAAAAATAAGTGATATTCATCTTCATGGATTGGGAAACTTATAATCATTAAGGTTAATATCTAAGAACTACAGGTTTTACATAATCACAGTATGCATGTATACAAGTAGTACACTGGATCCTGTTAATAAAAGTATTAAGATCAACAGTGTCTGTATTGCACTGCTGTTCCAGGCTCTTTTATAATGTTTGATATAATTTCCCACCTCAAAATTCCTCTCCTTTCCAAGAGGAATTTTGAGGTGGGAAATTATATCAAACATTATAAAATGTTTTATCCCTGCTTCTGCACACCTTTAGAAACCTTCCGTTAAATTTCCCAGTTATATTAGTTTTCTAGTGTTATCAAAACAAAACTTCACAGAGTAGCTTAAGCCACAGATACAATGTTTAGAGTCCAGAGGCTAGAATTTAAAATTAAGATGTCACCAGGACCATATTCCCTCTAATGGTGCTGCAGGCCTCATTCCTATCTCTGGTAGAGCTTTGCTTTTGGCCACATGACTTTCACCTTCACATGATACTCTCCCAGTATGCTTGTCTAGTCTCACTTTCCCTTAACAATACTAGTCCTGTTAGATGAAGGTCCACCCTAATGGCTTCGTATTAACTTCATAATCTGCACAGATCTTATTTTCAACAAAGTCATATTGACATATACCAGGAATCCTGACTCCTGTGTAATTTAAGACAACAAAATTCAGCTCATATCACCTAAAAATGTATTTATAACAACTTAGATTTGGGCACTGGGTTTTATTTCTTCACTCGGGTGTCTTGTCTTCTGGGGAAGAACTCTAGCTAACACTGTTGCCAGGATGTTTTATAATGTTTGATATAATGTGGTTTTCCAAGCTGGCTTGCTGATTTCTGAAGTTTTTTGACATCTATAGAAAATGAAGTTTATCCTACTAAACTAACTGCCCTATAGGGATGAGTTGTGGCTTGTTTCATTTGTTCTTTTTATTGTTCTGCATGTTTTTTAAAGAATGCTTAGAGAAATTCAGATTTGAGTTCCTACTGTTATAGAAAATGCATATTAAAAATATAAAAATTCCAAGTTTCTTTAATTGGTTTTAGTCAAAAAACACCAATTCATTGCATCCTAGTCAACAAAAATGAGGATTTAAAATGTAGGAGCTGCAGTAACAAATTTAAAGACATTTAAGGTTCAGAGTCTAGTCAACACAGATGACTCAAGTATCTCAATTAGACACATATCTATCATGTAATTGGTTTTCTGCCTTTGATTCATTGATAACCAAAGTGTGTTTATTATTAAATTATTCAGTTTTCTTGTCCATTCAGATATAACAGTATATTCACAGAAATAGGACATGGGGGTAATGTATCAATGACTAAATAACCTCACTAAAATAATTTATTTCTAGGACATACCACTGCTTAGTCTGAACCAAGTATTGAATTACCTATAATGTTGGATTACCAGAGGAGATCATATC
The DNA here is from genome assembly GCF_047511675.1 of Marmota flaviventris. Classification (NCBI taxonomy): domain Eukaryota; kingdom Metazoa; phylum Chordata; class Mammalia; order Rodentia; family Sciuridae; genus Marmota; species Marmota flaviventris. Next base: position 68,654,590 of record NC_092512.1, read on the forward strand.
CATTTTCCTCATGGCTCTTTTTGGTGTCTGGATGAGACTTTCTCTTGGACCAACAGACTCTAACACCTCTTCTGGAATTGATTCCAACCGATGATGAGCTACATCTGGCTTGTGAAATGAAAATAGCAAAACCTTTGATTGAGTCCAAGTTAAGTGGATCTACATCATCTGCTCAGTCAACTTTTGCCAAGATGAATGATGCTGTGTCAGTGTTCTACAATTTCAGAGGTGGATTTCCCCCTTTTAAAAACAAAGTGTTTTGCTTTATATAAGCAATGAAATGAGGAGGAAAAAAAAAACCCTGCTGTGTGTGAAGTGTCTTTTGGCTTTTCTATATATTTGGAAACAAAAGCCCTAACATAACCCTATTTGAGCCTTTTTCTTTTGCTTGGATCCCTGCCATCTTATCCCTTATCAAGTTGCACAAGGGGGCACTGCAGTCGTGAAAGTTCTGGGGAAGTGAGTCATTTCCTCTGTCTTACTATCTGAAGAGTCTAAACAGGAAAAAGAATGTGATGAGAAATGAGAGAACCAATAACTTCCAAAGACTGGATATGTTTGCAGGTAAGTCTCAGCTAAGATTAGAAAATACTTACTCCAGAAGGGATACAAATGGTCACAGTAACCAGAGGGAGAAATGTGAAAACTTAAGTTCATTTTTTACAAATTCTGTGTCCACTTTCCCAGAAAGAAAAGTGAGCCAAGAATGGAATTTGAACTGCAACCTCCAATGACCCTATAGCTGGGTGATTTCACAAGTTTTGAAAACATCCAATGTCTAAATCCTTTCTGATCCTATTAGATCTACATGGAGAGAGATGGAGGTTGGGAATTTTTATGTTAGGACTGCTAAAGTATCACAGTAATAGTAGTGTTTGTGGTAAACCCCATCTTCCCTTAGATTGTGCCAACATGTGATGGAAATGAGGTCATTTTGGCATTAATTCTGCTCGGTGGCCCCATCCGACTGGCTATAAAGCTTCCATCTCTGTAAAAGTTTTCTAGAGTATTTGAGATGTTGGAGATTAATTATATTATATAATATATTATATAATATATATTATATAAATATAATTATATATATAAAATTATATATATATATATATATATAAAATCAACTTCTAGTGCCAAAGCATAATCTAGGTTTTTGTTTTATATTTTTCTGCAATTCTTGAATGCTTTTTTTCTCTTCCTTCTCAATCAACTTTACAATTAGTCAGAATACATGACAACTGAAAAATCCCATGTAAAGACCAAGCTGTAACATTTATTTCTGTACAGAGAGGGGTTAAGAAAATGAATAAATAATTTAACAACACAGAAGTAAAAGAAAACTTGAGAAGTCAATGGGCCAAGCTCAAAAGAAATGAATGAGAAGGATCCAACATGGCAGCCGGCAAGGAAGCAGCACTTTCAGTATCTCCACATTAACCGGATCAGAAACACCCATTAAAACAGCTACATTCTACCTACTGAGGAACTTCTAGCAAAATTCCGCTGAAAGGAGACCTGCCAGGAAGTAGTAAGTTATATTAGAGGTGACAGTTGGCCCCAGACAAGTGAATCTTGGCCGGCCAAGCGGGCGCAGAGGTCCAATCCCACAGCCACCGCCCAACCGGCTCTGCAAGCGGCCACCGGTGGCCCGGGGCAGCGAGAAGGGTCCCCGCCTGGCCTGGCAGACAGCTCCCGCCATCTGGCTCTCCTGGCGGCCCCGCTCGCTCGGTGATCGGCCACCCCGCCCGCCCGGCTCTTAGCCACGAGGCCACTGCCTACCGGGTTCTACAAGCGGCCCCCGGCGGCCCGCGCGGCGAGAAGGGTCCCTGCCTGGCCTGGCAAACGACCTGCGCCCTCCTGGCTCTGCTAACGGCTCCACCCACCCGGCAAACGGCCCCCCCCCACCTGCCCTCCAGGCTCTGTTGGCGGCCCCGCCCCGGGCCAGCACAGGCTCGGCTGTGCAGGCGGCCCCCGGCGGCCTGCGCAGCGAGAAGGGTCCCCGCCTGGCCTGGCAGACGGCTCCCGCCATCCTGGCTCTCCTGGCGGCCCCGCTCGCTCGGTGATCGGCCACCCCGCCCGCCCGCCCGACTCTTAGCCACGAGGCCACTGCCTACCGGGTTCTACAAGCGGCGGCCGGCGCGGCGAGAAGGGTCCCCGCCTGGCCTGGCAAACGGCCTGCGCCCCCCTGGCTCTGCTAACGGCTCCGCCCCCCTGGCAAACACCCCCCCCACTCCCGGCTCTGTTGGCGGACCCACCCCCGGCCAGCGCAGGCTCGGCTCTGCAGGCGGCCCCCGGCGGCCCGCGCAGTGACAAGGATCCCCGCCTGGCCTGGCAGACGGCCTGTGCCCTCCCGGCGATGCTAACGCCCCGCCCACCCGGCAAACGGGGCCCCGCCCACCCGGCAAACGGGGCCCCCGCCCTCCGGGCTCTGCTGGCACCCCGCCCGCGGCCACCGCCCCAGGCTCTGCAGGCGGCCCCCAGCGGCCCTGCGCTTCCAGAAGGGTCCCCACCCGGCAGACGGCCTGTGCCCTCCCAGCTCTGCTAACGGCCCCGCCCCCACTGCGAACGGCCCCGCCCACCCGGCAAACGGCTCCCCCCCCTGAGAAGACGTGAAGGAAATCTAACCAAGCCTTTATGAAATAGCAAACTGGGAACTAAAACCAGAGATTGGGTCAGACCAGAGACAAGCCAGTTCCACCCCTCCCTTCGGACACTCCAGCAAGGAGGCAGGGGCCCGCCATTGCAGAGAGGGGAAGTCACCAAAGTTCGGCCAAAGAGATTCCTTCTCAGCGGAATCTAATTTAGCAGGTGTGTGACTCCCACCCGCATCAGATACAAACAACCGGGAAACTTCAAAATCTCTCCGTGGGCGTGACTGTAAGGGCCAAAGGACTCTCGACCCCCAACTCCCAATACTGCCAGTGACGTGGGTGTGACTGTAGGGGCTGAGGGAAGCAGAGAAGACTCCCCACCCCCAACTCCCCCAACCGCCAACTGAGAGGGTGTGACAGTAGGGGAGGAGGGAAACAGAGGACACTCCAGACCCCCAACTCCTCCTACTGCCAGCGGAGTGGTCGTGATTGTAGGGGCTGAGGGAAGCAGATGGGATCCTCGACCCCCAACTGCCATTACCACCAGTGGCGACACCAATGGTCTTAGCAGCCAGACTCCGAAGGTGTGCCCACCAAAGGGGTCAGGAAAAATTAAACTATTGACTCCCAGAACACAGCTCCACAGCACTGGGGCTTAGATGAATGACAGAGAGAGTGCTCAGTCATTAGGGAAATAGAGCACCCAGAGGGGCTGAAAGTGTAACCAAATCCTTGGAGAACCTCCTCCGGTGCACAGGACCTGGCTGGCTGGCAGGAGGAAGGGGAGGAGGGGCCGTAGAAGTGAAACGGCTCTGGACCAACAGGATTGAGAGACCCCCAGGAGCCGCCTTACAGGGATTGCTGTTGACACATTGAGGGCAAATCTCAGCCTGGAGGGCACAGCTTTGCCTACTGGAAGAGAAGAAAATGGATCTCTAAGACCTAATTTTATTTCTTATTTTATTTTATCTTTTCTCTCCCCTTCCAAATTTTATTGTTCTTTCCATTCTCCTCTATGCTATCTAACTCCCCCTCCTTCTTACTTTTCAAGAGCACCTTCCTTTCCCTTCCCCCCAACTTTCATCCCAAGCATTACATCCTCCATTTCGTGTAACTGTCTAAATGCAAACAGGTGAATGTTTCGAGGCCGTCTATAGTGCTCCTAAATACCTAGCTACTACCAACACCCTGATCCAATTGACGGTTAGCATCCCCCTTCAGTAGAGCAATCTTCTAAAGTAGCCAAGACATACTAACCCGTATACCTTCATAGCACCCAACATAAAGTCCTAAGAACAAAGAACAAATCACTATATGCATACAAAATCCGGAAGCCCTTTATAAATTGAATGAATCAGCTCTAAAGTACAATAAAGCCCAACATCTACAGGCATAATCTCCCACCACAAAGGAGAAACAACAGATATAAACAAAGCCAAAACAAATGTATAGGAGAAAGCAGTTACAAAGCAATCAAATAGAGCTGGAAAGTAACGTGAACAACATGAAAAAACCAGGGAAAAAAGGAGTACAGATAATGCAGGACAACTTAAATCTACAGGAGGACCTAGAAGCATCAGAAACATGGACAGGGAAAGAAATCAAGGCATACCTAACACAGATGGAACGGAATTTTAGAGAAGACATGAGACAGCAAATCCAAGAATTGAAAGTATATTTTGAAAACCAACTAAACAAACAAATACAAACTGCAAAGAACGAGCTTTACCAGGAGATAGAGATCTTAAAAAAAAACCAAACAGTGATTTTAGAAATGCAAGAAACCATAAACCAGATTAAAAATGCTAACGAGAATATTACAAATAGACTAGATCAAGTAGAAGTCAGAACATCAGATAATGAAGACAAAGTTTATCAACTTGAAAAGAATATAGTCAATACTGAAAAGATGCTTAAATCTCACGAGCAATCTATCCAAGAGATATGGGATTTCATCAAAAAACCAAATTTGAGAGTCATTGGGATAGAAGAAGGCACAGAGATTCAAGCCAAAGGAATGGACAACCTATTGAATGAAATAATCCTAGAAAACTTCCCAGAGATGAAAGATGGAATGGATTGCCAAATCCTGGAAGCCTACAGGACCCCAAACACCCAAAACTGTAATAGGCCAACTCCAAGACATATAATTATGAAGATAGCCAACATACAGAACAAGGAGAGAATATTAAAAGCTACGAGGGAAAGGAGGCAGATTACATTCAGGGGTAAACCAATTAGGTTAACGGCTGATTTTTCATCACAGACTTTGAAAGCGAGAAGATCCTGGAACAATGTATTTCAAACGCTGAAAAATAATGGATTCCAACCAAGAATACTGTATCCAGCAAAATTAAGCTTCAGATTTGACAATGAAATTAAAATCTTTCACGATAAACAAAAGCTAAAAGATTTCGCAGCCAGAAAACCAGCACTGCAAAGCATTTTGGGCAAAATTCTACAAGAAGAGGAATGGAAAAACAGTGCCCAAAACCAACAGCGGGAGGTATCTCAGTAAAGGGGGAGGAAAACAACCAAAAAGTAAAAACTAGCCAAACTAAAATAAATAAATAAATAAACATGACTGGAAGTACAAATCATATTTCAATTGTAACCTTAAATGTTAATGGACTAAACTCACCAATCAAGAGACACAGGCTGGTAACCTGGATCAAAAAAACAAATCCAACAATATGCTGCCTTCAGGAGACTCATATGATAGGAAAAGACATACACAGGCTGAAGGTGAAAGGTTGGGAAAAATCATACCACTCACATGGCCCTCGGAAGCAAGCAGGAGTGGCCATACTCATATCGAATAAACTCAACTTCAAACCTAAGTTAATCAAAAGGGATAAAGAAGGACACTATATCCTGTTAAAAGGAACTATTCACCAACAAGACATAACAATTATCAATTTATATGCACCAAATAATGGTGCAGCAACATTCATAAAACAAACTCTCCTCAAGTTCAAAAGTCAAATTGACCACAACACAATAATTATGGGTGACTTCAACACACCGCTCTCGCCATTAGACAGATCCTCCAGACAAAAGCTGAATAAAGAAACTATAGAACTCAATGACACAATCAATAACCTAGACTTAACCGACATATATAGAATATATCAACCATCATCAAGTGGATACACGTTCTTCTCAGCAGCACATGGATCGTACTCAAAGATAGATCATATATTATGCCATAGGGCAACTCTTAGTAAATATAAAGGAGTGGAGATAATACCATGCACCATATCTGATCATAATGGAATGAAACTGGAAATCAATGAAAAAAGAAGGAAGGAAAAATCCTGCATCACATGGAAAATAAACAATATGTTACTGAATGATCAATGGGTTACAGAAGACATAAAGGAGGAAATCAAAAAATTCTTAGAGATAAATGACAATTCAGACACAACATACCGGAATCTATGGGACACAATGAAAGCAGTTTTAAGAGGGAAATTCATTTCCTGGAGTTCATTCCTCAAAAAAAGAAAAAACCAACAAATAAACGAACTCACACTACATCTCAAAACCCTAGAAAAGGAAGAGCAAAACAACAGCAAATATAGCAGAAGACAAGAAATAATTAAAATCAGAGCGGAAATCAACGAAATTGAAACAAAAAAAACCATTGAAAAAATTGATAAAACTAAAAGTTGGTTCTTTGAAAAAATAAATAAGATCGACAGACCCTTAGCCATGCTAACGAAGAGAAGAAGAGAGAAAACTCAAATCACTAACATACGGGATGAAAAAGGCAATATCACAACAGACACTACAGAAATACAGAAGATAATTAGAAAGTATTTTGAAACCCTATATTCTAATAAAATAGAAGACAGTGAAGACATCGATAAATTTCTTAAGTCATATGAGCTGCCCAGATTGAGTCAGGAAGACACACACAATTTAAACAGACCAATAACAAAGGAAGAAATAGAAGAAGCCATCAAAAGACTACCAACCAAAAAAAGCCCTGGACCAGATGGGTATACAGCGGAGTTTTACAAAACCTTCAAAGAAGAATTAATACCAATACTTTTCAAGCTATTTCAAGAAATAGAAAAAGAAGGAGCTCTTCCAAATTCATTCTATGAGGCCAACATCACCCTGATCCCGAAACCAGACAAAGACACTTCAAAGAAAGAAAACTACAGACCAATATCTCTAATGAACATAGATGCAAAAATTCTCAATAAAATCCTGGCGAATCGAATACAAAAGCATATCAAAAAAATGGTGCACCATGATCAAGTAGGATTCATCCCTGGGATGCAAGGTTGGTTCAATATACGGAAATCAATAAATGTTATTCACCACATCAATAGACTTAAAGATAAGAACCATATGATCGTCTCGATAGATGCAGAAAAAGCATTCGACAAAGTACAGCATCCTTTTATGTTCAAAACACTAGAAAAACTGGGGATAACAGGAACTTACCTCAACATTGTAAAAGCTATATATGCTAAGCCTCAGGCTAGCATCATTCTAAATGGAGAAAAACTGAAGGCATTCCCTCTAAAATCTGGAACAAGACAGGGATGCCCTCTCTCACCACTTCTATTTAATTTAGTCCTTGAAATACTAGCCAGAGCAATTAGACAGACAAGAGAAATTAAAGGCATAAAAATAGGAAAAGAAGAACTTAAAATATCACTATTTGCGGACGATATGATCCTATACTTAGAAGACCCAAAAGGGTCTACAAAGAAACTACTAGAACTGATAAATGAATTCAGCAAAGTGGCAGGATATAAAATCAACACGCATAAATCAAAGGCATTCCTGTATATCAGTAACAAAACTTCTGAAATGGAAATGAGGAAAACCACCCCATTCACAATATCCTCAAAAAAAATAAAATACTTGGGGATCAACCTAACAAAAGAGGTGAAAGATTTATACAATGAAAACTACAGAACCCTAAAGAGAGAGATAGAAGAAGATCTTAGAAGATGGAAAAATGTACCCTGTTCATGGATAGGCAGAACCAACATCATCAAAATGGCGATATTACCCAAAGTTCTCTACAGGTTCAACGCAATGCCAATCAAAATCCCAACGGCATTTCTGGTAGAAATAGATAAAGCTATCATGAAATTCATATGGAAAAACAAAAGACCCAGAATAGCAAAAGCAATTCTAAGCAGGAAGTGTGAATCGGGAGGTATAGCGATACCAGATTTCAAACTGTACTACAGAGCAATAGTAACAAAAACAGCATGGTACTGGTACCAAAACAGGCAGGTGGATCAATGGTACAGAATAGAGGACACAGAGACCAATCCACAAAATTACAACTTTCTTATATTTGATAAAGGCTCTAAAAGCATGCAATGGAGAAAGGATAGCATCTTCAACAAATGGTGCTGGGAAAACTGGAAATCCATATGCAACAAAATGAAGCTGAACCACTTTCTCTCGCCATGCACAAAAGTAAATTCAAAATGGATCAAGGACCGAGATATCAAATCAGAGACTCTGCACCTGATAGAAGAAAAAGTTGGCTTCAATCTACACATTGTGGGGTCGGGCTCCAAATTCCTTAATAGGACGCCCATAGCACAAAAGTTAATAACTAGAATCAACAAATGGGACTTACTCAAACTAAAAAGTTTTTTCTCAGCAAGAGAAACAATAAGAGAGGTAAATAGGGAACCTACATCCTGGGAACAAATCTTTACTCCTCACACTTCAGATAGAGCCCTAATATCCAGAATATACAAAGAACTCAAAAAATTAAACAACAAGATAACAAACAACCCTATCAACAAATGGGCGAAGGACCTGAACAGACACTTCTCAGAGGAGGACATACAATCTATCAATAAGTACATGAAAAAATGCTCACCATCTCTAGCAGTCAGAGAAATGCAAATCAAAACCACCCTAAGATACCATCTCACTCCAGTAAGATTGGCAGCCATTATGAAGTCAAACAACAATAAGTGCTGGCGAGGATGTGGGTAAAAGGGTACACTTGTACATTGCTGGTGGAACTGCAAACTGGTGCGGCCAATATGGAAAGCAGTATGGAGATTCCTAGGAAAGCTGGGAATGGAACCACCATTTGACCCAGCTATCGCCCTTCTCGGTCTATTCCCTGAGGACCTTAAAAGAGCATACTATAGGGATACTGCCACATCAATGATCATGGCAGCACAATTCACAATAGCTAGACTTTGGAATCAACCCAGATGCCCTTCAATAGATGAATGGATTAAAAAACTGTGGCATTTATACACAATGGAGTATTACGCAGCACTAAAAAATGACAAAATCATGGATTTTGCAGGGAAATGGATGGCATTAGAGCAGATTATGCTAAGTGAAGCTAGCCAATCCTTAAAAAACAAATGCCAAATGTCTTCTTTGATATAAAGAGAGCAACTAAGATCAGAACAGGGAAGAAGAGCATGAGGAAAAGATTAACATTAAACAGACGAGTGGGGGGAGAGAAAGGGAGAGAGAAGGGAAACTATGGAAATGAAAGGAGACCCTCATTGTTACACAAAATTACATATAAGAGTTTGTGAGGGGAAAGGGGAAAAAAAAAAAAACAAGGGAGAGAATTAAACAACAGCAGATGGGGTAGAGAGGGAAGATGAGAGGGAAGGGGAGGGGGGATAGTAGGGGATAGGAAAGGTAGCAGAATACAACAGTCACTAATATGGTATTATGTAAAAATGTGGATGTGTAACCGATGTGATTCTGCAACTTGTATTTGGGGTAAAAAATGGGAGTTCATAACCCACTTGAATCAAATGTATGGAAGATGATATGTCATGAGCTGTGTAATGTTTTGAACAACCAATAAAAAAAAAAAAAAAATGAATGAGCTTCAGGCTGAGGTCAAACAGTAATTACAAACTTTAAAAACTGATTAAAAAATGTGATTTCCACAATTATAGATTGTGGAAAATAGTGATTAAATTGAAGAAATGAAAATATCATTAAGACCAGTTTTTAAAAAATCAGAATTTCAATGCAAAAAAAAATCCCCATATTGCTGAATATATAAGTTTGAAACTTTTGAGAAAATTTTTCACTCTCGCACACTTTAAAAATTTACTGACCACAGGCAGCCAGTTTAACCAGGACTGCATTCAGGGAGATGTTTTCTGCCTGGGTAACTTAGGGACACATATGCATCTCTGAAAAGAGGCCAGGTACTCCTGTTGTGCTCCTACATGATGGAGGTGAAGAAGGAAAGAAAATGATAGAACTGCCTTGACTTAGCAATTTGGTAGAGGAAAAAGAAAAAAAGCAAACAAAAAAGTACACTAATTTTCTTTTGTTAGAGTTGCCTAGAGAGATTCTGCAGTCTGTCCCTATGAACACTGATAAATGCCCATAAAAGCAGAGGCTGCATGTTCATCTGCCAGAGGTACTTTAAAAAGTATCTTTGTATTGGTTTGATTTCTAGGTTGCCTCATCTCTGAAGTTTAGTTATTTCATATTGGCAATTATATTTTCATGAACTTTTAATTTAGGACATGGAGGTGGTGTGGGAAAGAAAACATTTCAATGTAAATACATTGCAGTACATTATATTTATCAACTCCCTGCCAAACTGTTTTATATAATAAGATGGACTAAAAGTTTGAAAATTGGGGAGAAAAACAATGTATTTTATATTTAACCAGTGACTTAAGTGTTAATTTTCCTTTGGTTGATATTGTAATAAAAAGTATCTTCATAAGATGATACTGGAAGTTCTATCTAAAAATATGTGAGTATAAAAAAAGTTCTCAGAACACAAAGGAAATGTTCAAAGAAATTTAAATATATAGCATAGACATTTAGTCCATCTTTTCTTCAAAAACATTATTTGTATATTAATATCAGTACTAATGAAATACTGGAAGTGTCCTGAGCTAAAGGTAGTTATGAGAATGCATCTTATTAATTCTAACTGCTTCATGATGGAGAATCTTAAGAAGCAACACATACCAGAATAGGTTCTATTGAAGTTTTAGGACTGCAAGGAAAATGAAAATATCCTCTAAATAACCATGCAGTAAAGTCAGCTTATCTGGGTTTGGGTGTATAGCTCAGTGGTAGTGCAATTGCCTATAAAACAACTAACTTAGAGTAGCCTCAGACCTCAAGAATAGAAAGGAAATCAATTAACTTTTCCTTATTAAGACATTAACTGTATAAATTAAATGCACAAATGTAACAAAGACATTATTAGGTATACCACATTCAGCAAATAAACATCCATAGCTCCTCTTATAAATATGTAAAAGCACCTTATCCAAATGTGAGCAAATATTAAATGAAAATTTTGGCAAAAATGTGCCTTAGAAACAAATGTAAGAAGAGTTAAATGGTTAGAATTATTGTAAATATAATTTAAATTTAATGCAGAAATTAAACACTTAAATGTACACATTTTTTAAAGATTTCTGAATTTAAATGCTCAGATTATATTTGCAAGTAGTACTAGAATGAATTGACAGTGAACAAATACCACATTATCTAAGGGAAGGGGTATTCTCTTTACCTGGAGATTTATATTAAAACAAATGTGAATGTACTCTTTGATAATCTAAGTTCTATCTTAAGCTATATTACTTCTTGATATTTAAACCATACAAAGTCAAGATGAAAAAAATTTCAACACATAATGAAGCAAACGAAACAAATATCTTGAAAAATTGCAAAGTACAGCTAAAGAGAAACTCAGGGTAAGCACAAAAAATAAACCAAGAAGTCATAAAACAAAGTAAAACTAAATGTGCCTTTTATTAAAAAAAACAAAGTTCATAAGTCAATTATAACATTTCAAAAAGCAAACTAAGTTAAAACTCCACTATTTTGTGCTACAATGTTTCTTACATAAAATTAGATTTCAGTAAATCTTGAGATTAGATTCCAGATTTGTGTATCATTCCTATATGCTCAAGAAATAATACATTTCATTTTTCCTCAACTAAAAGAAAAAAATTCTGGCAAAGTCAAATCACAAAAGCATTGCAATGCCAAACACAAATGGCTGTTAGATCATCCGCAGTTTGGGGTAGTCTGCATCATCTATTGGCACAGAGCATTGGAAATTGACTCTGCAGATTGTTGCCCAATGCACACGAGTTCTCTTTGATTTTTAAGTGTGGTGTGCCAATAGAGGTTCTGGGTACTTTTTCAGAACACTCAACTACATTTAAGAAATAAATCCTCATTACATTGGTTCAGTTCGTGGGGAAAAAGTTCACATGCAATGCAAATGCTGAACCTCAGTATCCTCTACCAAAAAAAAAAATGTTTAAAATGTGTGCTGGTACCAAGGGTTGAGATAAGGGAAGGACCTCTCTACCTCTGCCAACAGGAATATCCACTGATATATCCCTGACATTCTTTTTATCAGGCATGTTGCAGACTGTAATGGTAGAAAGCATCAGAAAAGGGGGATATGAACATATAGAATTTACCTTTCCTCCACTCACAGAAGAAAATCTCACTGCTTCAAAGAAAAAGATGCAACCCCTGCTAGTCATTCATACATATATGCAGCTTTGAACACTAGGGTAGAATCAGCCATCCTTTACACAGTTAGGTGCACATAAATGTAACTTTCTTTTTGGCAATCTTTTGTCAGTAAACTGTGCCAATATTTTGGTATTTATGCTTTAAGAAAGAGTAACCATTAATGAGTGATTGTCCAATCTGCATTTGGAGTTTAACTAAAATACATTAATATTTAAGTAGTAAGATAGGAATATTTAGAGTGCAGTAGAAATCTAACAATGCAGAAAAAACCTAAGAGGTTTCAAGATGATGCTAACAGGTGCATATTGGTGTTTTGATTTGGGAATTTCTCCATGATATTTATCTGTGAAGTGAGGTTTAAAAATTCTTCATCTCTTCAGTAAGTTACTGCTTTGCTCTCCAATTTGCTAATATGATACTCTTTAGATTGAGTATTTATCTACATGACACCAAACATACAGATGAAAACCAAAACATTCAGTCAATCATTCAGCTATTTGTTAATATACATTTGGCATCACTTAGAAAAGAGTAATTAAAAATCATTAACTAGAGTTTCTGTTTTTATATATTTGGCAATATTGAGGTATAATCATCATTACAAGAAAAGCTTGGGCTTAGTAATTGCTTTTCTTTTGATATTTTGTACTCCATAAACAAAAGCTTTTTATCCTGATGTGTTTATTTTTCCTGATTGTTAAATTACAAGCTTCATTTCCCTTTCACTATTGAGCTCTCCTCTAAATTATTTCCCATCAGTGTTTTGATTCTTCTCACTTTAGCTTTCCTAGGCAGGAGACATGATTATATTTCTCAGACATTTTATTGACTATTTTTTAACCTATTATCTTCATTCTTACACAAAATGAATTGAAGCGATTTCCTAAAATATAAAATAAGACAGACTGAAAATTTAGACTTCAAGATTAAAAGATATTAGCAAAATGATCCAGGTATATGAGATGAGTTTCTATAATTTGGTACCAGGTTTTTGTAAGAGTAGAAAATAAAAGCAAAGCCTGGGTTAAAGGTGAGGAGTTGAATAATACTGTCTGGAGGGAGAAAAAAAAAAGTTTATCAAAGCAGTATTCAATCCATTGTTTTTCTGTCCTAACACAATTAAGGGCTTTGACATTTCTCACAGTAACAATACTTTATTACAGAAGGATAGATGTCTCCCTTAGCCCACCTCCCAGGAAAATTCCTAATTCAGAGATCTCTGAACACTCCTCTGTAAACCCCTTTGCATATATTATTAATGTGCAACTACTTCTCTTTGCGTTCTGATTATATATTTCAATACCAGGATAAAGTCCATAGAAGCCAATGCCAATCATCTATCTAACATTTCCTTTGTACCAAACGAAGCTGAGCATTTTCCATGTATTATCTCATTTAATTTCTTCAAAGTGCTTGTGAGGAATTAGCCCATTTTATAGCTAATGAAACTAAAGTTTTGAAGAAATCAAGCAACAGGCCCAAGATCAGAAGCTAGGAACTGAAAACACCATTGGGCGGGTGCACAACATCTAAGTGACTGGATTTGCATAAGATTCTATTGTATTTAAGAGTCTTCTGGAGATTCAGATTCTGTAGTTATAAGATAGGACCTTGGATTTTTTTTTTTTTTTTTTTTTTTTTTTTTTGCAGCATCTCTGGAGAAATTTAAAGTGTTACTCAGGTAATGTGGTTGAAAGGGTATTAGAAGCAGTTCTTTCCCTGGGGCTCTGAGGAGCTTCAGTGTTCAAGCCATCTCTCTTCATTGTAGAGAATGAGATCAGGAGAAATTAAGAAATCCACTTTCCAAGGACACAGAGTAGAAAAGAGAATCTGCATATCATAATTCATACTTATCCATGGTGACTATGTTCTAAGACCACCAGGTAATACCTAAAACCCCAGGTGGTAGCAAATTTTGTATATACTGTTTTTTCCTGCATATATATACCTATGCTAAAGTTTAGGCACAATAACAAATGCTAAAATAGGGCACTTACAATAATTTACTATCATAAAAGTTATTAAAGTTGTGAGTTGTTTCTGAAATTTTCCATTTAATTTCTGACCTTGGTTGACTGGAGAACTGAAACCATAGAAAGTCAGACCACAGACAAGGTGTGAATGTTGTGTATATTACCTCCCAATTCTTTCTGTCTCCAAGCTATGTAGGATGGCACTGAAGTCAACGATGGGCTTTGTTTGAACAAGGCTCAGTACTACAGACAGTATTACTATCTAGTAGTTACTTTCTCTACAGATGTGAGAAAATGCAAGTAATATCTGGGAGTGACATGAGCCATTAGAAGGAGGCGGCCAAACTGATGAAGGAGAAAGGACCCAGGAGTGGTTTGAGATGAGAGCTGGTCAGGTGTGGAGACATTCCCCTGCTATTGAAGGACATATGTAGGGACTTCATAGGGAGTAATCACAGCCTTTGACAGCTGAGTCTGGATTACAAGAGCAGCTTTTCAGAGTCATATTAAACCCAACATCTAACACTTTTCAGATTGTATACTTCAGGGATTAAAGTCCCAAAACAAATTGCTAATTTATGAAATGCAGCCCCCGACAGGATGACCCCTCCTTTCTTTTTTCTTCTTTATTTTAGTTTTCGGTGGACACAACATCTTTATTTTAATGTGATGCTGAGTCTCGAACCCAGTGTCCCGTGCATGCCAGGCAAGCATGCTACCGCTTGAGCCACATCCCCAGCCCCCTCCTTTTGATCTCTATTTGGTGTTATGGTTTAGACAATGCAAGAATTTTCAGAGGTGAAATGATTAGATTATGAAAGCCTTAACCTAATCAGTGGATTAATTCATTGATACGGATCATCTGAGCCATAATTGTAGGCAGGTAGGGGCTGGCTGAAGAAGGTAAGTCATTGGGGCCATGCCTTTGGGGTTTATACTTTGACCCTAGCTTTCTCTCTGCTTCCTGGATGCCATGTCCTGAGCTGCTTTCATTCTCTGTGCTCTTCCACCATGATGTTCTGCCTCACCTTGGGCTCAGACTATGGAGTCAGCCAACCATGGACAAAGACCTTTGAAACTGAGTCAAATAAACTATCCCTCCATTAGTTACTTCTTGTCAGGTCATTTGGTTGCTAAAACATGTGGGAATCTAGTTTTGCAAAGGAAGGGGGGGGGGGTCTCTGCTGTGATTTCTTTCAACTTGTATGTGCTTTAGTCTTTAACCCAAGATGTCGCTTTTAACTTGCCTTCACTTTCTACATTTTACCTATAATTTCTTGGTTTTCAAATGGAAACCTTCTTTTGACATAAAACCTTAGAAAATGCTTCAAATTTATCATTGACTCAGTGGATAATTTTTAGAATAAAAGGGATGAATTTGCAGTTAGGGATCATGGCTCTTAAAATTAGAGATGCAGCACTTCCAGTGCCTATCTTATGAATTTGTCATAGAAATCTACTGAAAAAAGTTTCTTATAAACAACTGTTTAGCAATAGTGATATTTGGGAGAAGTTAAGACTGCTTCAGAAACTCATCTTTCTGTAGTTGACAGAGTTATACTTCCAAATGAGGGTTAAAGCCACTAGCACAGCAGTTTCATAAAACCAGCATCTGTTGGCAGTATACCTGGCTGGTGGATGTATTCTGGAATTTAATTCTACTGCTGCCAGTCTCTTGACCTTTAAGACACAAATGTTGATCTTTGGAGGGGAAAAAAAAAAAACAGGGATGGGGGCTTCTGGTTCAGCTTCATGACTTTTTCCCCTAGAAATGGGCCACTGATTAAGAAATTGTATGTGTGGTATATAGATTTATGATTATAAAACACAAAAGGTCTAGCCCTCTGGATGCTTTAAGTTCAACAGAGGTCTAATCCCTCTATATGGAAACTATTTCCCATTTCTGTCCACCATTCATCACTCCTTATTAGTTAATGTGACGGTCACATTTTTTTCCATAACAAGCACTATCTCACTTCTTGCATGTATACAGGCATTTCAACTTCTTTGACTCTGCAAGCAACTGGCGGATCTTTTTTTAATCAATAGTCATACCTGCAGAGTATGGCATGAAGTACACCTATCCAAATTAGCCTGCTACAAATACAGACAGGAAGGTTCTAAATATTGCATTTGATCATTTTCTCTGTAATTTGCTGTTCATACGGATGCTGTGCATATGTTGATTAAATATGCACTCTCCACTGCCTGGGGAGCCTGAGCTCCTCACAGCAGACCAGTGTAATCTGGTCCCAGGAGGCTGCAGCACTCCAGAGGGGCACTGTCACACGGACTACCTGCTTCAGCTTGTCTTAGCAACAATGATTGCCATATGTGAAGCTGCAGGAAAACAGATGCTGTTTTTCCATTTGTGAAATCAAGTTGTTGGAAAGTAGTCAGGTTTCCAATGTACGAGAGCTCATCTAATCAACCTACGGAGACAGTGTGAGCTTTCTCAGAAATATTTGACAACATTTCCTAGTATTGGTGACTAGAAACATATATGAAATCATAGTTCCAAAGTGATCATCCATTTCCCATACTTGTGTTGATAATATCTGTTTTGATGGCTGCAAACGGAGTCCCTAATTTTCTCAAACAAAGGCAATATGTAACTCAGTTTCAGTTGTAAAAATGGGTTTTGCGGCACAGCCTCTCAAGTGTAGGATAAGTGTACTGTGACATCTAATTTTATTTCATCAATCTTAAATATCAAGGATTAGTTCTCCCCTTCTGACCAGGAATAGGAATATGAGGGCTTTGTAAATTAAGACAATTTCCTCTTAATCGATTCTGAAATAAAATCTCCACAGTAGTTTAGCTTTGACTATTCTGTGATCCATTCCAGCTCACTCTTGCCCATACTGCAAAAAGTCATATTTTCTCTTTGTGTAGCAAAGTACTTCATTGCAGCCATTTTTAAAGTTCCTTTTCATTAAATAATATGACCTGCTTCTCAGAGTCAATACCAATAGCACAAAATAGTTTGAAATCAGGTGAGCTATAATACATACCATACTGTCAGGAAGAAAAGAAATGATGTTTTCATTTAAAAAAATGTTTGGACAATATAATCACATAACTTAATATTCACAGTTGATCTGTTATCTACAATTATCACTATTTTTTTAATTTACAGGAAGACAGACAAAAACCTGAATATGAATAATCCTAAATTGATACAGAGGAACCTGGCTTTGTTTCTAATCCTATTTCCTGGTTTTACTGTAGCCTGATATTTAATTTTTCCAATAACATGTATGCTATAATGTACCAGAAAGTTGCCAGAATAAGAAATACAGCAAGCTTTAAGAACTAAAAATCTGTAAAGCCTCAAGGTATTAATAATCTCAGGTTTTCCTCACTCATGCCTGAACACCCTGGTATCCTGATACAGGAGGTTCAACTCCCTGGAATGTTCACTGCTCTGAGATGACTAAGAACCCTACTTTAGTCTTTTAAGTCCTTTTTCAGTAGTATGACTAAAAGGCCTGACCAGCACAATTGTAGGGGAAAAAAATTATTTGGGCGCTCATGATTTCAGAGGCCCCAGTCCCTAGAAGGCTGGCTCCATTTCTCAAGGTCTGAGATGAGGCATAATATCATGGAAGAGTATGGCAGAGGAAAGTAGCTCACATGATGATCAGGAAACAGAGACTAAGCTCAACTCACTAAATACGTCCAAGGCATACTCCCAATAACCCACTCTTCCAACCCTGCCCTACCTACCTTCAATTACCACTCAGTTAATCCCTATCAGGGGATTAATTCACTGATTGGGTTATGAGATGCTTAACCCAATCATTGCTTGCATTATTCTCACATATGAGCCTTTGGAGGACACCTCACATTCCAAACCATAGCAAATCCTAAAGAAAGGCAATTGCAGAACAGTCAAACTATTGCAGACACACAAATTGTCTACTTAGAGTACTGTAATTCAATTAGTACTTGCTGATAGCCTGAAACCTGATCTTGAAGATCTGAGGCTGGAGTACACTGTACATGGAACATGCAACAGAAAGACTACAATTCAGCAACAGCAGCCTGTGCCAGTGTACTCCCACAGTATTGGAAGACAGACCCATGAGCCTAAGATGCACACATGGGGCAGCCAACTTCTTCACCACAACGGGAAGACATTTCCTCCCTCTAGTAAATTTTCATAGCTGATCTTCTCTCCTTAGGGTGACAACTTCCTGCTCTTCACTTTTGACAGATGACCATGATCATTACAGGAAGAGAGAGACCGCAATGTTTTATATCTTTAACTGGCAAATGGCAATTACCTGAAGTCTCTCATTGACCCACAATGCTGCTTGCATAGAATAGCTATCTTAGAGCTATTTTTATAAGTTATTTCTAAAATGTCCTTATAGTTTTTAGTTCTCTTTATTTCAATGAAGATTAAAAGGCCATCTAGCATGCAATATGACCTCGTGATAAGAATACAGTCTTTTCCTCCTGGGATTTACCATCTGGCAAATTATCCTCTGTGGGTGTAAAACTTCCCCAGGTTTGGGCAGATCTCTTACTTACATCATAGGAGAGCAGAGTACTTCCACTGTCATTGATCTCCTGTCACTGTCTCTACTTTTAGATGGATGCTTTTGTGTGGGGGGTGGAGGTTTAATATAGAGTGACACATGAGCATACATACGACCTATCCAGGGATTTCCCAAATTCTCTTTTTGTACCTTAGGATTTTTAAGCAGATGGCAAAGCTTAAGACTTCAGATGACCTTTACCACTGTGAGACTATAAGTCACCTGTGACATCCAACCAGACACGTGCCTATTCTGAGAAGGCTTCCTTATTTGCTGCATTTCTAAAATCATTTGGCTTTCTTATTTTGTAGTACAGTGACCTCAAGAAAACATTCTATATATGGTTGAGTTCGTCCAGGAAAAAAATGCAGCCTATCCATTAGCAAATCCCATCAGCCTTACCTTCAAAATATATGCTGAAACTGATCACTTTTCTCTCCTCCACCCTTATTACCACCACAATGTCTTACATCTTTCTCCTCCTCTTCCCGACTCATCAGAGTATATCCTCCCCATACAGCCAAAGAGATGTTTGTAAAATTTAAGCCGGTTCCTGTCGCTTCCCCCATAGCAGTTCACCAACACTATCCCACCACAGATATAAACTGAAACCTAAAGGAACCTGTGATTTCTGAGAGCTCTGGTAGAAGGAAATGAGGCAAGACCATTAACCTAGAGCCAAACTTGGTAAGCCATCATTCCATCCCACTCAAGCTCTCTGATAGTCTGGCTACTACTTTATTTGCCAAAATTAGTTCCCACTTAGTGTTTTTTTAATCATGGAAAAAAAATTTCCTTTCAAATTTTATTGTCATTTTACTACATGTATACATTAAATTAGGGGAGGTATTAAGTATTCCTATCCACAGTATAGCCCTCCATTCAAGTTCTTGGATGTTCTGTAACATTTTATAACTATCTGCATATTAGTTTTATACACAGTTATCGTCATTATATATTCCATTTATTCTGTACACAGCTGAATACCATGTTATATATTTCTAAATATCTTTTTATTGGTGCATATTATATATAATAGTGTGTTTTTATAGCATGTTTGTACACGCATACAATTTGATCAATTTCATTCCTCCATACCTTCCCATACCCCTTCTTTCTCCCTATTCCTGATCCTCATAAAAGTTAAAGCAATCCTGAGAAAAAGAGCAATGGTGGAAGCATCACAATACCCAATTTTAAATTATACTACAGAACCATTATACTAAAAATGGCATTGTACTGGCATAAAAACAGACACATCGACCTATGAATAGAAGACACCAACAAACTCACATTAAGTTTTCTGATTTTTTACAAAAGTGCCAAAAACATACATTGGACAAGAGACAGTTTCTCTAACAAACGAGACTGGGAAAACTGGGTATACATATATAGAAGAATGAAACAACCCCTCTCACCTTGTGCAAAAGTCAACTCAAAATAGATCAAAGACCTAGGAATTAGACCAGAAATTTTTTAAGTGCTCGAAGAAAATGGGAAACACTTCAACATACAAGCAATAACTTTCTGAAAAGGACACCTTTATATAAGCTCAGGAAATAATACCAAGAATTGATAAATGGGATAGTATTTCTTCA
The DNA here is from genome assembly GCF_047511675.1 of Marmota flaviventris. NCBI lineage: Eukaryota > Metazoa > Chordata > Mammalia > Rodentia > Sciuridae > Marmota > Marmota flaviventris. The sequence continues at coordinate 68,674,803 of NC_092512.1, forward strand.
CAGCAGAACAGGAGAAAATCTTTGTCATCTACTCTGACAAGGACTAACATTGGGAACACATAAAGACCACATGCAAAAAAAGTCCACTCAATAAATGGGCAGATGAGCTGAACAGACATTTCTCAAAAGAAGTACAAATGACTAACAATTATGTGAAAAACAACATCTTTAGCCATAACTATATTGGCAATCATCAAGAATACAAATAATAATAAATACCGGTTGAGGATTCAGGGAAAGGAATCCTTATATACTTGTTTGGAAAGTTAATCAGTATAGCCACTATGGAAATCATATGGAGGTTCCTCCAAGCTAAAAATAGAACTACCATATGACTCAGCTATACCACTCCTTGGTATTTATCTGGAAGAATTAAAGTCAGCATACTTCAGATACATGCATAACTAGATTCAGCGCAGCACAGTTGCCGAGTTATGAAATCAACCTAGCTGAATGGATAAAGAAAATGTGGTGTAAATACATGATGGAGTTTTAATTTTGTTGTAAAGAACAACAAAATTATTTCATTTGCAGGAAAATGGATAGAACTGAAAAATATGTTAAGCAAAATAAACCAGACACAGAAAGAAAAGTATGGTATTTTTCTTTCATATGTGGAAGCTACAAAGCAGGTAGGGTGGCAGGAAGGACATTAAAGTCTAGGAGCCCATTCAGAAAATTTGAGACTACCTCTTCCTGGAACACTCTCCTCCCGAATTCTCAAGCTTTGCTTTATCACTTCATTCCAATCTGCTCCTAAGTCATATCCTCAGAAAGATCTTTACTCATCCTCTCTGAAGTATCACCTGCCCACTGCCAAACTTTCCCTTCTCATTCTATGATATTGCTTCATAGAATTTAAAATGCTTGATGTTATAGAATAGATTTATTCTTATTCCATCAGAATGGAAACTCCCTGAGGGCAGGTATATTGTCTTGTTCACTAATGTCTAGAAGAAGGACTGACATACAAACATGTATCTCAAATATTTACTGAATGAATGAGTCATTACATGCTAACTTCACTAAACTGAAATATTGCTAAGCTCAGTGGAAGAACCACCTGATATTCATAAAGGGTTAAATGGTTTGCAGTTCAGTATGGAACAGTCTGAAGTACAAACAGAAGGCCTTTCGATGTCAATCAAGGTCTTGCTCATATCTCTATAGTTATTTTCAATATAGTCTTTGGAATAATTCTTTGAATAAATAGTTTGTGTGATTACTCGATAAGTATTTAGGGAATAATAGATTTCAAACGGATTTGAGAAAAATCGTAACAAGCAAATTTAATTTTATCCTCTAAAATCTAAAGAAGTGACTTTTACAAATTACTGGTATGTGTCATGGATTTCCTTCAGGAGATGGGATCTGGTTTTAGCTGGGAAACCAGGCTCTCTGCTTAGCTACATATCCTTAGTCAATACTGGTCCCACCAGCTACTGCCCCATGCTCCTGCTCTATACCATACTTGCACATTGTAATTGGATCTTGGTATTTTTAAGATTAAAAACTGTACCTGGCAAATAAAGAAACATATTTGTTCTAAGTTTAATTAAGTAAGTCTGGGCAGCCTTTTTGCAATATGGAGATTAACTGTCAAATTTATGTTAATATGATCTCAGAATGAGGCTGCTATAAAAAGTTTCTCCCCTCACCCCTTGCTTGAGCTCCTCATGTTGCTTTACTGAGGTTTCCTTAAATTGGTAGTATCTTATTAAAATATCACCAGGTCAGTTCTGCAAGAACAAGGCAGTTAACAAATTCCAAATGTTAGTTTAAACATATTAAGATAAATAAGTTGGAATCATATCTAATATACAGGAAAAAACTGTCACAATGGTTGAGTTTGCAGCATCTCATTGGAATCATTCAATGCCACGCTCCCTGATTAACACAGGATTATAAAGATCTTCTGAGCACTCTCAATGTAGTACAAAGAGCCTTTCATTTCTCTGAATATCCCTCCCCCCTTTATTTTGCGTGTGAAAAAGATGTGCCACCCAATTTTTTCATTTTGTGATTTAAGAAAAAAAAATGCTAACAGTTTGAATCATGAGTCCTGTTGTGGGGACTGAGTTAATTAAAAACCTGATGTATACATACAGCTGATCCTACTCACCCTAATGAAGAACATTAATTCTAGAGCATGTGTGGCTCTAGTCACATTGCTACAAATTACTGGACTCTTTCCTTTATCTGTTTCCAAGAAAGTCTCCCCCTGTTAGTTAGGAAAAAAGAAAAATATGACGCCTTAGTTCTAGGCAGCATAAATTACATGCATCAATCAGAGGAAGCTTAAATTAAACTACACATTTGGCAAACAAATATGAATATGTTGATCTCATCTGTGAATCAAAATGATTTAGTGCCTTGTTGACCCCCCACTGTTCAACATGAAGGTCACTGTGAACAGCTTCATTCTCATTGAGAAATGTTTTCATGTCTTTTAAGGATGCAATTTTATATATGCTCTAATGTTCAATCTAACTAGTGATTTCTATGTAGAGAGACTGATTTATAAAAAAAAAAAAAAATACAGGCTCATTTTTATTTATGTAATCCAAAACAGATCGCTAAATTAAAATGGCAAAGAGGGAAAAAAAAGTGGTTTATGGTTCCTGGACTGAGGATTCTCCAAATGTGTTTATGATATTTTCTAATCTAGCAGAATACTATTTGTGAAATGTAATGTTACACCTTTCTGATATTGAGTGATCGTAAATCAGTCTATTCTTATCACCTACTGCATGCCTTCTTAGGGCAGGGATAACCCTTGAGAGTGCCCATTACATGTAAGCCTTGAGTATGGATGATCTTGGCTCTCAGGTTGCCATTTCTCGCAAATATCTGTAGGCAAAGCTAGCAGATTGAGGAAGGCAGAGATCCCCCAGACCAAAGAATGTTTTATCTTATGACATTTATTTTGAATAGTCATGTTATATTTTCGTACTAAGTTTCTTTGTCATAACTACAAAACAGTATAATGATCCTGTTAGGCTGCGACTCAGTGAAGATCATCCTCACTGCTAAATGGAAGAAGTATATAACAAACTAAGATAAAACCATGCACAACATGCATACTTTAGTGTGCAAATAATAACAAGAATGATCAAGGAAATTGATAAATTAAGAATTTGCAGGCCTCATCCCTGCCCCCAATTCCGGTCAGTAGGTCTGAAATTAAACACAGATCTGCATTTCTCATGAGTTCTCCAGACATTTCTTATATTACTCTGAAAGAACCTTAAGATGAATGGAAAGAAAGATGGGTGACAAGGAGACCAATGTTACACAACTTTGTTTTAAACTATTCGACAAAAGATTAAAATGTAGAATTGGGATGAGCCACTTATGTACAAGGCTTTACTTTGGACAGAAGAAAGTAGGACTTTAAGGGGATATATCATAAAAGTTGCTTTACACTGGTGTTTTTTGGGGGACAGCAGTGGAAGTAAGGATCATCAGAGAAGGAAGCTACGCCAGAATAAGTCACCTTTTGGCTGTAACAAAGCGAATATCCCAGATCTTTTTTTTTTTTTTTTTAAAGTGAATTCCAGTTTGAGATATTTAGTTCCATTATGTTCCCATCATGTATACTGGCTTTGACTTAGGAAACATGAGTATTATTATTCTGGAGCAAATGCTAAGACAGACTATTGATGCTAAGATATTAATAAATAAGCATGGGAAATTCAAAAAAGAAATCCACTAAGGTAGATTGAATGATCATTAAGATTTCTTATTTTTGCAGGGTGACAGTTTTGTCTATTCCTTTTAAGAGGCAATTGAGAAACACTAAAGTCTTTAGAGAAGTAAAATGGTGTGACAAAAAGGATGTTTGAGGAATGTTGTGCCTTAAGAAAAAAAAAAAAAGAGACCGAGTCAGTTTTGTAGAGATCCATGTTGATTGTTAAGATGGCCAAGATGAATGGATTGGTTGTGCTGCAGTCTGTTCATTTGGCTCAGATAGGCACTTCCAAGAGTAACTTGGGTATAATTTTACTCTGTGCTAATTAGAGTTGGTCAAATGATCCTCTGATGAATTTCCTCCCCTAGATAGAATCTGAGAGAATATACAACAACAAAGTAATTATCGAGGGTGCCAATTATCCATAGGGGCATCTACACTGGATCCAGGCATGTAGGACATGTTCTCAACTTCTTAGAAATTTTCCTCCCCAACTAATGCAACCCCATTAAAAGACCCCTTTTTCGTGGGCACACAACCAATAGTGCATATGCTGATAGCATTTTCACATACAAATCTGATAGTTAGGCACGCCATTACCCAATTTACACATGCAAATGCAGTAATTGTGTGTACTGGGTGCTGGGGAAACCTGGCACATACCCAGAATGGAGGCCTTTTCAAAGTGTGGCCAACCCACCAAATTCTTCTTCCACAGCAACTCATGGTACTATCTAACCTCTGCCTCTATTATACAAAGTTCTGTGGGATTCTGAGGAAAAAAAAAATGATGTGCTTTGTGGACTTCCCTGCATGCCTGAAACTTTTTAATCTTTATTTGGACATGTTTTAAGTTCTTTTTCTTCAATTAATTGACAAGATTTTCTCCCCTTTCTAGTAATTCACCATTCTCTGCTTTAAAAAAAAAAAAACTAATTAGAAAATATGAATCCTCTCATTATAACTTATTCTCATCTAGAAGTTGAAATGAGAATGATTATAGATTGTTGCAATAAGTGATTTATGCTTTTAAGAGAATGGAGATTACTGTTTACAGCTATGTGCACATGCGTTTACCCAAGATGCATCTGATTATTCTAATTTACTGAGCTGCTGCAGAAACAGCAGTTAACTATTTCCTGTTTCTTTGTTTATGTATTCTAAATATTCTAGGGCCACTAGACTACTCAGGCATTAAAATGTTAGCAAAGTAATTTACGAACTACAAATAGGATTGAGTATATTTACTTTGCTAGTATTTTTAAGAGAATGGAAATCTGAGATCATGGTAAGATTTTTAGATTAACCAATTGAAGCAGAAAATAGCAACAGAGGAAATTTTACCTAACATAGAAAAAGATATTTTGAGAGGGGAAAAAAATGTAACTGGAAATTATAATCCTTATTTATCCATTCAGGAAATATTATGTATTTACTATGTTTCATAATGTCTTGGGTATTCTTTTATCTCCTAGTTCTCTTGTCTGTCTGAATGTTCTTCATCTGATCTTCCCCTTTACTAATGGAATTCTTCCAAATTCCAGATCTTATTAGCCTTCTACTCACTTTACCATCTTCTCATGAAAAACCTCATCTTCATTTCTGACCCCTATAGGTCTTTCTCCAGATTAGACTTCTAAATTCCAAATCTGTATTTTTAGAAGTTTTTTTTTATTATTATTATTATTGGCTCTTTTTAGTTAGACAGGACAGCAGAATTCGTTTTGATATAATGAAATGGAATATAATTTATTACAGTTAGAATCCCATTCTTATGGATGTACATGATGATGGGAATCACAGTGTTGTTTTCATATATGAACATGGAAAAATTATGTCTCTCTATAACAACTGAGTATAATTGGTCTAAACTCTTCAACCACAAGACATATATTGTCAGAATGGATAACAAAATAGGACCCAACCACATGTTGCTTATAAGAGACTCGCCTTACAAGCAAAGACATCCACAAACTGAAAGTGAAAGGTTTGAAAATGATATTATGCAAATGGAGACCAAAAGCAGGCAAGTGTAGCTACTCTTAGACAAAGTAGACCTCAAGCAGAACTTAAAAAAACAAACCATCGTAACACCTGGAGATTAAATAATACACCTTTAAATGAGGAATGAAACATAGAAGAAATTGGGGAAAACTGAAAAATTCTTAGAAACCGATGAGAACATAGATACAACATATCAATATCTTTAGAACAGTATGAAGGAATTCTAAGAGGCAAGATTATAGCATTGAGTGCCCACATCAAAAAAATTGAAAGATCCCAAATAATCTAATTGTACACATCAGGACCCTAGAAGAATAATTCCAAAAATCAGTAGAAGACAGGAAATAATTAAAATCAGAAGCAAAATTAATGAAATTGAGAATTTAAATATACAAAGGGTCAATGTAACAAATAGTTAGTTCTTTGAAAAGAAAAACACAATAGACAAACCTTAGCCAAACTGACCAAAAGACAGAAGACCCGAATCAACAAAATTAGAGATGGAAAAAGACATATCACCTCGAACACCTCTGAAATTCAGAGGATCATTAGAAACTATTTTTAAAATTATAGTCTAATTAACCGGAAAATCTAGAAGATATTTACAAATATCTAGACACATATGACCTTCCCAAATTGAACCATGAGGCTATAGAAAACAGACCAATATTAAGCAATGAGACTGAAGCAGCAATTAATAAGCCTTCCAACAAAGAAAAGTCCAGGACCAGATGAATTCTCAGTTGAGTTCTTCCAGACCTTCAAGGAAGAACTAATGCCAATACTACCCAAATTTTTCTAAAGAACAGAAAGGGAGTAAATATTCTTTCAAATCACTTCTTGAAGGCAGGATCACCTTGATACCAAAATCAGACAAAGGCATATTGAGGAAAGAAAACTTCAAACCAATATACTTAATAACTCAGACAGCAAAAATTCTTAATAAAATATTGGCAAACTGCATTCAAAACCACATTAAGAAGATAGTACACCATGATAAAGTGGGTTTCATCCCAAGGATACAAGGTTGGTTCAAATGCAAACCAATAAATGTAGTTCACCACATAAATATAATTAAGGATAATAACAACATGATCATCTCAATGGATGCAGAAAAAAAAAAATCACTGACAAAATCTAGCATCCATTTATGTTAAGAATTCTGGAGAAATGATGAATAGAAGGAGCTTACCTCAACATTATAAAGGCTATGTATAACAAACCCAAAGGCTACATTATATTGAATGGGGGGAAAAAACTGAAAGCATTTCCTCTGAAAACAGGAACAAGATAAGGATGCCCACTTTCACCACTCTTATTCAATATAGTCTTTGAAACTGTATCCAAAGCGAACAGGCAAGAGAAGGAAATTAAAGGGATATGAGTAGGAAAGAAGAGCTCAAATTATCTCTGCTTGCTGACAATATAATCCCATATTTAGAAGACCCAAAAAAACTATACCAGAAGACTACTACAGCTCATAAATTAATTCAGCAAAGTAGCAGAATACAAGTCAACACTCATAAATCAATCACTTTCCTATACTCCAATAATGAATCTACTAGGAAATCCCATTTACAGTAACCTCAAACAAATAAACAAAAATGTTAAGAATAAATCCAGCCAAGGAGGTTAAAGACTTCTGCAGTGAAAACTACAGAAAACGGAAGAAAGAAATTGAAGATGAACTTAGAAGATGGAAAGACCTCCCATGTTCTTGGATGGACAGAATCAATATTGTCAAAATGGCCATACTACCAAAAGTGTTATGTAGATTTAATGCAGTCTCCATCAAAATAGCAATGACATTCTTCACAGAAGGAGAAAAAAATAGTCAACATTCATTTGAAACAATAAAAATATCCAGAATGGCCAAAGAATACTGAGCAAGATGAGCAATGCTGGAGGCATCACAAAAGTAGATCTCAAAGGATACTACAGAATAATAGTAACATAGCATGGCATGGACATTAAAACAGACTTGAAGACTAAAGGAGTAAAATAGAATATGTGGATCAGATGACATATTCATCTGACAAAAGATGAAACCCACATAGATACAGTAATCTGATACCCAATAAGGGTACCAAAATCACATATTGGAAAGAGATAGCCTTTTTATAAACGGTGATGAGAAAAGTCAATATTCATATGTAGAAGAAAGAAACTAAGTTTCTATCTTTTACCCTGCACAAAATCAACTCAAAGTGGATCAAAGACCTAGAGATTAGACCAGAAACTTTGCAATTGCCAAATGAAAATATAGGCTTAATACTCCAATGTATTGGTGCAGGTACTGACTTCCTTACAAGACCCCTAAAGCTCAAGAAATAAAATCAAGAATCAATAAGTGAGATGGCATCCAATTAAAAAGTTTCTGCACAGCAAAGGAAACGAGAATGTGCAAAGAGATCCTATAGTTGGAAGTTATTCTTCTGACAGCGGATTAATATCCAGACTATATAAAGAACTCAAAAAAATGCCAAATAATGCAATCAATAAATGGGCAAAAGGACTAAACTTAAATTTTTCAAGTGGCCAACATATGAAAAATGTGCAGCCTCCTTAGCAATTAAGGAAATAAATGCAAATCCAAACATTGAGACCACATCTCCCTCTAGTTAGAATGGCAATCATCAAGATTGGGGGAAAATGTGCACTTGTACATTGTCAATGGGACTAAAACTTAGTACAACCACTCGGGAAAGCAGTATGAAGTTTCTTCAAAAGACTAAGAATCGAATCATAATTGCTGTAACACTATTTTACATTTTTATGATCTTCTTGATCATTTGTAAATTTCATGAGAGCAAGATCCACATATTCTATTTCCTCTTATTCATGTCATACTCACAGTGACAATAAATTTCTAAAACTGAAAAAAAAAAAAAAAAAGACTAGGAATTGAACCACCATATGATCCAGCTACTACTTTCTTTGGTATTTATCCAAAAGAACGAAAATAAGCATACTATAGTAATATAGGGACATCAATGTGTATAGCAACACCATTCACAATAGCCAAATTATCGAACCAGCCCAGGTGCTCATCAACAGATGAATTGATAAAGAAAAATGTGGTATATAGACACACACACAATGGAGTTTTTATTCAGTTATAAAGAATAATGAAATTATGGTATTTGCTTAAAAAAAAGGATAGACCTGGAGAACAACATACTAAATATGAAATAAGCCAGACTTAGAAAACCAAGGGTCAACTGTTTTCTTTAATATGCAAAAGCTAGACCAAAATAATTTTTTAAAAGGGAGGATACCATGAAAATAGAAGGGAGATCAGTAGAACATAGGAAGGGAATAGAGAAGAGAGAAAGAGGGCAGGAAAAGTTAGAAGGGCAGAATGAAGTTGACCAAATTATGTTATGTATATTTATGAATATACTACAGTGAATTTCGCCTTTATGTATACCTATAAAGCACAAGTTAAATAAAATGAATAGAAGGGAAATCAAAGAGTAGAGGAAGGGGAAAAGGAGGAGGGAGGGAAGAAGGGAAAGAAGTACTCAGTACTGAAATGGAGTCAATTATATTCTATGGATGTATGATTATATCAAAATGAAACCCACCATTAGGTATAACTATAATGAATAAAAACTAAACAAAAAGTTAAAAATGAGTAATCACATATTAGCCATGACGGGGGATGTTTGATCATATTAAGAGTCTGAAATTTTTTCACTGTTTGTGTGCAGAAGTTATGGAGGTATGCTCTTGTTTTTGTCTTGATCTTTCGCAGCCATGCAAGTGGCATTATCTGAAATTGGTATTCTGTGCAATTGTTTAACTGGAGAATTCCAGAGCCTAGCTGTGAATGACAGGCGAGTTAGTTACAGGCCAGTTCTAGTGTTCTGCTGTCAGAGCTATTTTTCTTTTTCGGTCATCCCTTTTGACCAAAGGAATACAAAACTAGCCATGGAGACACTTTTTGTTGTTGTTGTGTGTGTGGTTTTTTTTTTTTAAAATCTACAGCCAATATTAAGCTAATCCAGAGCAGAAAGGTATCCAGAAATCTTAGTTCATTCCTGAAAAAAAGTTAACTCTTTTTATTGTAGGGTGAGTTCTTGAGTCATCTTCCATTACAATGACTATGTAATAGCATTTAAAGCTTTGGATAAAGGGTACCCACCAGCAACACAAATACCAGAGAAAAATGAATATCAGGCCTTGTAGTGAGTCTTGAAGCCAGAGGTATATATAATAAAACCGAGGCAATAAAAAAATCCCAAAATTTGTCTTTCCCCTCATGGGTGTTCTACTTGCTTTACAGTACACCAAAAGGTCAAGCAAAGGAGTTTGTACTCTAATCTTATCTCCCTCCCCCGGACACATAGAAAATCAGGGCAAAAAAAAAATCATAAAATTATTTAGCTATTATCTTACATGAGCACTTAAGAGATCAAAATGGACATATGTGCCATTATCTGAATTATTTGCATATTTTGATAAACTATTGACATTTTAAGAAAGCAAATAAAAATTATGTTCAGCAAACTGGTACTTAGATCTGTTTCTTATTTAGAAGTTATGTGGAATTTCAAATATTTATTTACTAAATCTAAAACCTTAGACAAATGAATAGGTGTCTTGAAATTACTGGTTTTATTAAAACATTGAGTTATAGGATTTATAGCACTTTAAGACTTTCATAAAACTTTTTTAAAAATTACTCATATCCTCATTCCATGCAGTTGAAATCAGCTTTTACAGATATAATTTTTAATTTTAAACAAGCTATGGAACCAATGTCATCTCCCCCACCCTCGGCTGCCAGGATTTAGGATTAAACACAGGGCCTTACACATGCTTGGCAAGCAGTCTACCACTGAGTACATTCCAGCCCCAGAAGCACTTAACTCATAAAACTCATCCAGGATAGTGAAGAAGGCTAAATCATGAGAAATGTAATGTGCTGATATGATTCTAATGAGCTAAATTTTAAATGTCTTTGAATCATGCCAAACATTTTTTTTCTTAGAACTAAAGTTTTTCTTTTTCTTGTCATTACAGTAACAGTAGATACAAACATTTTTCTTTGTCCACAAAGAGAAACACTATGTGATAACTTATTTTTACTTTCTGTTGAACATTTTATTCTATTTATTTATTCGGAATATTCTTAATACTTATTTTCTATTACTCTTTAATATCTCCCAAGAGGGGAAAAAAATATAAAATAAATGAGAAGGAGGCAGCTCCATAAGAATATAAAAATGTTGCTATGACATCAGTTGTCTAAGTAGAAAATCCCAAAAGGTCAACAACAACAAAAGTTCTTGAAATTAATAAAAGTATAGCAAGGTGGCAGGGTAGAAAGTTGATATACAAAAGTTAATTGTATTTCCTTTGAAAGAAAAGGGAAGACGATTTAGATGTAGAAGACCAGTCTGACATAAATACAGATGAGAATGGCTTTCCAGCCGATTTAGACACAACTTGAGCTCATGACAATCATATTCAGTTTTTACAATTAAAAAGCCAACATTTATTATTCCCTGAAGTAAAAAAATAATAACTACATAATAAGAATGAAGAAATTACCAAAGGGATGGTGCTATAATCTGTATGTGATTTTACTGTGTACCCCAAACTTCATGTGCTAGAATCTTGGTCTCTAGTTTGGTTGAGGTGGTGGAGACAGTAGGGTACGGTTAAGTCATGGGGACATGCCCTTGGAGAAGACTAATGCAGGAATTTCAAAGTGGATTAGTTCTCATGGCAGTGGCTCATTATAAAGCAAGTTCAGTTGCTCAGCTTTCTCCCTTGCATCCTGTCTTGCTATGTGATCTCTTCTGTCTGCTCTACCATTGTGATGCCATCTGCCATGGCACCTCAAAGTTAAGCAGATGCTGGTGACATGTTCTTAAATTTCCAGAACCATGAGTTAAATAAATCTCTTTATGAAGTACCCAGCCTCAAGTATTTGGTTATAGCAACATAAGATAGACTAATACAGAAAGATATGTCTCATCTGATAAATAATCTAAGACAACCCCCTCAGTGTTTTTTTATTCTAATTTTAATTTAATCAACATACTTTATATACAGATATGAAAAATTGTGGTATATATGTTTAATAAGAATTGTAATACAAAAAAGTACATGTATAAAGACATGAATTGGTGTGAACATACTTTATATACAAAGATATGAAAAATTGTGCTCTATATGTGTAATAAGAATTGTAATGCATTCTGCTGTCATGTATTTAAAAAAATAAAATCAATTTTTAAAAAAACCTGCAAAAGTAAACACTGAATTTCTAAATAGTCCCCGATGGTGTAGTGCTTCTTAAAGAAATAAGAATATCCGTTAGAATCATTGTGAAAAGACCTACAGGAAGCAGACTGTTTGACCTGAAAGAGGCAGAATTTTAGATGGAGAAGACTTCATCGGAACTGTAGTGATTCAGATCACGCCTTGTGCCTCCAGATATTGGCCAAAGGCCCATCACAACTGACTGGAGACTGGATGAAATCTCTTGATTCTAGGCACATAAAAAACTAGACTAAGGAGAAAGACCTCAAAAAGGTTTGAAAAAAGTGACCCAAGGCCAAGCTCACCAATGTTCAATGATTTGAGGACCTGTGAAATCCTCAGGCCCTGGGGCTGATTCAGGGATGAATTTTCAGGCATTCCCATGCCTTCTTTCTATAGGTTATCTATCTTACAGACCATACCCAAAATACTGGACAGGCCACAGGAATTGTTAGAAAGCTAGAAAATTATTTTACCAGGGAATAATATGAAAGTGACTAGATAATAAGAATCAACAAAATGTCCCAAGTGACTATTCCAAAGAAAACTAAATAAATTCATTGTTCAAAGATTCAACAAAACATTGATTTAGTGTAAGCTTATCCATAGGAAGGGTGCATCTTGTTCAGGTAGATATAAAAAGTGTCTTAGGATGTGCATCCCATGACTGAGTTGAGGATCCTAGCTCCCTCCAAGAAGTCACACCTCCTAATACTATAAGCTTGGGGGTTAGGATTGCAAAAAAAGATAATGCAAACACTGAGAACATAGCATTCTGGGAAAGTCTTCTTTCATTCTCTTAAAATGGGCAGTTTCTCTTCCTGAATTATGAGAGCTGTACAATGGTGCCTTCTTTTACAATTTGACCTTCAGAAAGCTCAGCCAGATATTTTCTCCCTGGCCTGTTTCTCTTTATTTTACTATTTGGTCATATATTTTCCTTCAAATCTTATACAGAAGGAAGTGCTAATTGTAAAAACTTATACTTTTATAAAAATTTCCTCCTATTCACATACATAATATATAAGTGTCCATGTAATAAATAATATGAGCATAGTGAGCAAAGATATGCATTTGGGATTGAATTATAATAAAGTGAGTTGATCTCTAACTCACCAAACTCTAAGATCAACCCTAGAATTTATAGCAATCCTGAAGTTTTCTAGAAAATATTCTCTATAAGGCAATTTAAAGATTGCTAGTTGCATACCCAAGTGAAATGTTATTTCTAGTATGGGTAAAATACTGTATGTGGCATTTGAGATAGCAGGGTTTCAAAATTAAAAAAAAAAAAATACAAGATAGAAATTCATCCTTTCAGAGGTTTGCAATCCAACTGGGAAAACAAATGCACTGTATTAAGTTGTATCATCATTACAATTTAAAATTGACTTTTCTTTGGTGGATTGTGTTTCAAATCAGCATAACTTTGATCCTCAAGGCCAAGGCACAGGTTCTTCTCAGCAGTTAATGAGATGCCCTGTAACATAATGGGTGGTCAATCAGCTGTGGGTTTGTTTGGTGAGGCAGCTTGTGAACCGATAGCTAAAGTTTTAAAATAATAAAGTTATGTTCTTCTGTTTAAATCTATGTGCCAGGAATTGTTTACATCTTGCAAGACAACTTTCAGGTTTTCATCTCTATCTACCCCTGAGGAATACTAACTGAAAGTTAATTAAATAAATAGAATACTGCCAGCCATACAAGTTCTGTGAAGTCAGAGAAAGACGATTTTTGTTGATTGAGCTCTAGCTTGGAGGGGCAGCAACACACTCACACCTTCTTAGAATTGGCAGCCTCGTCACAATTCTCTTGGGTGTCTGCCGTTATGTACTCAGTCGTTGGATGCAAGTTTCTTTCATGGGAGTATGACTAGAGAACTAGGCTGCTACCTCAGGCTCAAAAAGGAGAGTTTCTCTTCAGAGATTTTTAACTGGTTCATTCTCATTTTAACAAATGCATCCGGGAAAAACTGAAGCTCCAGAAAAAAAGGAAAATGAATAGTATTTTTTAAATATGCTACAATGAAAACCACTCTTCTGTAATAACAAATATGCACTAATAAAATTTTTTAAATGATATTATTACTAAAAATATCCCTGTGCAGTATATACAAAATGCCGTCAGGCTAGAGAACAGATATAAAGATATAAATTCACACACAAAGAAATATCTACAGTGGGACTCATTCTGGTGGTATAGTTGCCCAGGGCTGATCAAGTAGAACTGGCAATATTATTTCTCTATCCCAAGACTGGGATATGATGTGCCACTGGGGCAAACTTGGGCAGAGATGGTGAATGAGGCTCACCAGAACTGAACAGGCTTGTTAGGTAACTATGGAGGTTTTACTTAGTGGCCAAAGAAAGTGTGCAAGGGATGTTGCAAACTTTTAGTCACAACTGAGGCTACTGGAATTGCAGTTTATAAAAATGGCAGAAAAGTCACAACAACCAGCGTGTTTGGCTCACGAACGAGAATCACCAGGAGGTGGGCACCAGATTCAGCTGTAGAGTACAGGTCCAGTTACTCGGTGAGTGTGCTCCAGGACAAGGCCTGAGCTTAGCAAATGAAGATGGAAAAGAGTAGCAGAAACCAAAGCCATAGGCCTCACCATGGAGTACTTGAGTGGTGAACTAAAGACAAATTTGGTCAGTAAAATAAATAGTAAAGTGAATTTTTAAAAAGAAATCACTGTAAATGTTTTTCACTTAGATTCCCATTGGGAAGCTTAATATAATAATACCAGATATTATTGGTATTAATCCGAAAATGCAATGAGATGACCACTGGTCAACATTGGGATGGCCTGATTTAAGGGCTGATCACTACCCCACCATGGGGATCTCAGGTCATCTCAACGTGGTTCTATATACATCACGATCATCACTTTGAACTGTGAAGAGCTGCCCATTCTAACACTGAGGCACAGGCTTGGGAAATGAGAGAGGATCTGACATAATTTAGCTAGAATACTATACATTTATATGAAGAGACTCCACATTCTATAAATTCCACCCTCATCCCTGAGTGCTCCATAGCACCACAAGGCTTCATGTGAGGATAAAATAAGAAAACAGAATCATGGCATTAATAATATCCTCAGAGTATGAAAATATAATCCTATGACATAGCTTCTTTAAAACATACATACCAAAGGAGGTTTATTTCTATATTTTAGAGTATTAATTATGTATATTTATTCTTAAAATACAGAAGACTATTAATAGAGAAGATTACTTATACTCTGGAATCAATTGGACTTGTGAGTCAAGACCTCAGGTTTGAAATTGACTTTCCTCATTGAGATGTTAAGCAAGTTACCTTATATCTAATTAGACAGTGACCTTTGTTAACAGGTCACAAAGATTAACAGAAGTGGTAGAAAAATAAAATATTTGAGCATTTTAGGCATCCTTAAGATATTGGGTACATTTTGACCTATCCATATAACTTACAAAGCTTTTCTATTTAATTTGTTAAAAGCATGAAATTAAAAAGTTAATTCTTAGTGCCTTAATTTATTACTAGTAATGAAGTCTATGCAATGTCAATCTTGAGAGATGCTTGCTTCTTCCTTGCTGATCTACTATTGATCCCCAATATGGCCATAATGGCAAAGGAGAGAATCTCAAATTTTGGTGTCAGGTGAACCCAGCTTGGAAAACATGGTTTGACTCTTCCTAATTATGCATATCTAGACCAAAAAAATATGGATCTCTCTCTACATCTCAATTTCTTTTTCCTGTAAAATGCAGGTTAAAGTAGCTATCCTAGAATTGCTATAGAGATTATAAACACTATGTGTGCCTGGCATATACTGTAGATGCTCAGTAAATATAACTCTTGTCAGAGAGAGGAAACAACATGACACAGAAGAAACTGAGATCAACCCATAAATTAAGTCCTGATTTTGGCATTTAGAAAATTGAAGTCCACTGAAACTCAAGAGTACTCATCTTAAAAATCGAGGTAATAGCAACTACCTAATAGGTTTCTTGTTGTTTCAACAGTGTGCCTAGCATAAAGTTGATTACATGGTAGTCACTAGATAAAAATCATCATCGTTAGCATATTATATTAAGCTTCCCAATAGGAATCCAAGTGGGTCATATTGAGAGTGACTTGTTTTTAAAAGTTTGCCTTATTTTACTGGCCTTATTTGACTTCATGTTTGTATTTTGATTTCTTCATTTTATCCTTATTCTTACAGTTTAATATAAATTAAGAATTGAAAATTACATTAAAATAATGTTGAATCCAATTGCAGACAATTGTCCCATAAATTATGCTAAATGGATAATGTTTTGATTTTTTTATATTTACAAAAAAAAAAAAAGCAGGCTCTGTTTGGGCTGCAGAGAGAGATGTTGTAGTTGAGACAGCATAGATATAGCCTTTAAAAACTAAATGAAATGAATAGTCTTGCAAAAGGAAAAAAAGGGAATTTTTCATAGGTCCCTGGAAACTAGCAAAAATGCGTCAAAATTGTTGTTTTCAGTAATAACCGTGATTACTTGGTTAAAATACCCTGTACAAGAAGCTTTCTATGATTTTGGTGACTCTACAAGGAAAATTAAAACAGAACACAGAGCACTGGGGCCAATTTGTTTTCAAGGAAGTCAATTATTAATACAGTATTTAGTATTTAATGAACTAAGCCTATGTCTGTGGAGCGCTGCAAAGAGATCTCCATACCAGCAAGAACAGGTGTTGATATAAGCTTTGCCCGTATGTTTACCAGCTGATTAGTACCCATTAAAATGATAATAATCTAATAAAATTACTTTATATCCACTGAAAGTAGAAACTCCCCTGTGTGATGGGAAATGATTTTATTCCCAATGCCATGGCAGAGCCAGGACAGAAGCGACAAGAATCCACACCCAAGGCATCCTAAATAATCTGAATTTCTGTAACGAATATTACTCTTCGTGCTTTCCTCCTCCAAAAGACTGCTCCAGGCACTCGGGACAATTCATGTATTTTCATGACTTCAAAGGAAGGACAGTGACACACTCACCAACATCCTCTTTAGAAAGAAGAGAAAATAACCAGATCCTTTATAAATAATGCTGCTTTGTCTGCCTTAGAAGACTAGATAAAGCTGTAGTTCTTCTTAGGAAACACCCTGGGCCTTGGTTGTTGGAGGGAGCCCTGATCAGTTGCTAAGAAAACTCTGAGCTTTCTCCAAATTAGCAGTTTCTCAAGAAATCATTGATTATGAGATGGTGATAGTCAAAACTGTTGAATGTGAAGTCCTATCATCCCCAGCATCACCACTCCAACCACTTCTGATGGTACTCTCTAACCCTGCCTCAGCTAAGCCTGCCAAACTTTCCTTTTGTTTTTCCACCAAAAGCTAAGCTCAGGAAATATTAAGTTACAGTGTGTTACAATGTTACAATTAGTAACAACCAGTGTTACAGTTAGTTACAATGTGGGGTAAAAATTGAAAACTAGAGGCTGTTTGTATCCTAACTAGGATATATCCCTCTCAATGATTAAAGATCCCACAATGGAAATCTAAGCAAGTGGCTGAGTATTGATGAGATAGGCTCCTACGTGATCACCTGTCTCATTTACCTGTAAAGTTTTCCAAGGCTCTGTTTATCATACAATGGAATGAGTGTCATCATTCTTCCCACAAACAATGGGAAGAATCATGATTTCTTTCCAGAAGTATTTATGGAATCATAACAGAAAGAATAAATTTTGGAAGTAGAGTGTAGGTTTTAAATTGATTAATTTTACTAGTTACAGGGTCCCTATTGGCATTTGCATTACAGAAAGGAGGCACAGGGAGAGAAACTAGAGGATTTCTAGAAATGAGGATTTTATAGAATGCTACTCCTTCATTCATAGTTTCTTTTTTCTTTTTCGGGAGGGGGGCGGTTACTGGGGATTGAACTCAGGGGCACTTGACCACTGAGCCACATCCCCAGCCCTATTTTGTATTGTATTTAGGGACAGGGTCTCACTGAGTTGCTTAGCACCTCACCATTTCTGAGGCTGGCTTTGAACTTGTGATCCTCCTGCCTTAGCCTCCTGAGTGGCTGAGATTATAGGCAAGCGCCACCACGCCTGGCAAAGTAGTATTCTTAATACTAAAGTGCCAAAGCCTCTACTTGGCTTATGGTGTTCTGCAATGTTGTTTTTGTACAATATTTAATTGCTTTGTACATCTGATTACATTGGATCAAAATGACTTAAGGGCTGTTTTAGTAAATGTTAACTTCTGTATTTTAAATTAAAAGTCCACCTCACAGACACACAAAGAGGTCAGAAGTCACTTGGGGCTCCAGGCAACCAAGCACAACCTTAAGGACTCAAACTGTCAGAAAAGATCCCCATGTACTGACTCCCGTACTGCATGAACTTGTGCTAGACTAGTGATCATGTTAACAGAAAAGCACTGTTGATCTTCCTATAAAGAAAACTTTGAAATATGCTTTTTCTTTGACTTGACTGGTGGCTTTTAGCATTCAATGAAAACCTCTTATTCTGGTTGGAGGACCTAAAAATAGGAGCTTAGACTGGGAACCAGATATAAATCCCAAGACTGTGAGGTGGCCACTTTCAGAAAAAGCACACTTTAGGAAGTACATCTGATAACTCTTGTCATCGCCTGTATGTTTAGCCTAGAAAAGAGTGAGATGGCACCAAATTAACAGTTTTTCAGAATTAGCTGGAAACTCCATTTGGTCTCAGGGAAAGCAACCTGAGCAGGGCAAATCTAGGATGATTGATTTCAATAGCAGGAACTGCACTATGAATTACAGCCTGCAACCCACGTAAGCCTAAACTTTTCTCCCTCATTTGTAACAATTTATATATGACAAATTCATGCAAATGAATCACCAAGGTGTCTGTCTATCCTTATTTGTCAAATATATCTAGGTAAAAATACAATTATAATGGAATCTCCAGTGGGTAAGTTGCCCCCAAATCTCATTTAAGATCAAAATTGCTCTCCTTCTCAGGAAAACATGGAAACGGTATTAGGATTTGGCATGTGTAGGTCAAGTTTAGGACACTTAAGATTGTTTGGGGAAGTAATGTGAACAAGTGTTTTATGGATAACTTAGAGAAAGGAATAAGGAGGAGCTTTTCCCCTAAATATGCCAGAGGTGCTAACTCACATCTCTATGGAAAGGCAGAAGAGAGTAAGGAGCAGAAAATGTCACTCCAGATGGTGGGAACTCTGATCCAATGGGTCTACATTCTTCCTCACCTAACCATGGAGCAACAAGGCTATAGGGAATCACTATCTGATGCTGGCCCTTGATGCAAGCCCAACCCACCCATAGGCTATGCCACTCTTGGTTCATGAAGGCATATACAACTAAGTTCGGGGAAGCCAAGTAATTGCTCACGGCCAGTCCCCCACTGACCTCTGCCTCTGACCCAGATGCCTTTCACTAGTTTTCCTTACTTCCACCTTCCAGGGTCCATACCGCTACTTCAAGTACCTGACACTACTGGCCCAGATCGCTTGGTCCTTATGATGTGTGGAACACACCTGTGGTATTTTGTTGTTGTTGTTTACCTCAACACTCTTGCTTTGGTTTTGATATTGTTCACTTCATCTGTATTGGTGTCCATTGTAGTTTAAGCTAAGCAAACCTTAGACATCTCTGAAGGAGGACAGCTAGGACACAGATTTGTCATTCCAGATTAATTGCTAAACTTTGGATAAGTCCTGGGGACAAGTTCTATGACATAGTGGTGATCATTAATGCTGATTGTTGTACCTTCCCATAGTTTAGCTTCTGGAGGTGATGGAAGAGGCTTACTGGGCTCTCCAGAAACCAAAAATAATTATAAATCTTGAAGAGACAATCTCTTTGGCCCTGGATGACAACTGGAACAGTCACTGAGATTAGCAGAGGAGTCTGACTATGAATCTTTTCTGATAAAACAGCAAGACTATTGTGACAATCCAGTGAAACCTAGAAGTTGGCCATCTCCAAGACCTGACTCCTTGAGACAGGAATTTGTAGCTCTTTACAATCTCCATAGAGATCACAAATCAAGAAAGCCATGTGGGATTTTCTGGAGATTTTATCCAGCAGATGAAAAAGGGGATTTACATTGAATATCCAGAAATAAATCCTTTTTAAATGCCCATTGGACTTGCTTGTTGGCTCAAATTTGATATTCTTTGCTGGCTCCCATCAGTATTTCCTCTCCGATTTTTCATTACTTGCTGCCAGGCTACTTCTCCCGGGTTCCCATTGTATCATACTAAGATTAATCGCCATTAGATGGAAATGATGGGTTATAAACAAAAACAACAAAAAATTATATTGCCCAGAATGTACCCTGAAGAAAGAGACATGACTGTTTCCATATTCACGATCCATTTGATCCTCTTTCCAACATGGGATACAGATGTGATTGAGAGAGAAGAAAACTGAAGTCTACAAAGCTTTAACATTGTGTTTGCATTAAGAGGTGAGATACAACCCCCAAATCATGGGACCTCAAGTCAGGTTTATTTCTCTACCCCACAGGGAGTCAAATACTCGACACTTCCCATCTAAGCAGAAGGAACTGATTGTTGGCCTTTCTTATAATCTGAACCACAGAGGAGATAAGTTTTGACCATCCTAAGTTTGATTTTACACAGTTATCAGATTTCCTGAGAAGGGTGTATTTAGACAAAGGAAATAACCAAAGTCAAAGGAAATCAAGAGCTCCCAGTTAAGAAAAAAGTAAGAAAGATCTCACATGGTATTTCCTACAACATTGTTTTGCATTTTCTACAACTTATTCTGTCAGTAGAGGTTCTCTTTGTGAACTAGAGGAAGAAAAAATGTCTTTTCTTAACAATAGTATACTCGTGCCATGAAAGAGATGAAGCAGAAGATTAAGCACAAAACACAGCTATTTTATTGCCCTAAAGCATTACTCATTTTCCTGACACATTATGTTTTTAATTAAAGTTGCACGTGAGTTAATTAAGATGTTCACTTGGGCACATTTTTCCCCCCCTCTTACATGAGCTTTTTGGTAGACTCAGTTTCATTTCAACTCTGCTGCTTGATGCTGCAAACATAGCTTGTCTATATATTAAACTAACGTTCTAAAAAAACTAATTTGAAAAAACTCATCTTTAAGTGACCTGAGAGAAAAGGTGACCAAAGGAAGAATTATACTGCTCCCTAAATACTTTATAATTATTTAATCAAAAACTTATGAAATTGGCACCAATAGAAAGTGTTTTAAAAAAAAAAAAGGAGAGAGATCCTGTGTTTTTTCTTATAATAGACATGTTTTTCCATCTATATTTCCTTGTTCTCGAAAGGATCACTGTTTATAGCAACTGTGGTTACATAACCACACCTATCTGACTGCCGCTGATTGATTAGCCTTTGGTAGATATTTATCTATTTCGATTTGTAAATTGGCCACTACTGAGATAGAATCACTCTTGAAAATGTTACATAGAGACACAGAGACCTTTGGTTACTGACGAGGTCTATTTTGGATTTGTAAGGGAAAACAGGCTGGGACTGGAGGCCATATGGATTCATTTGGCAGGGTTGGGGGAAGAAGTGCATTAAAGGGAAGATAACAGGAAGAAGCAGAGACTTGATCAGTAGTGGTCACATGGCCTAGGAGATAAATAAGAAACTTCAGTTTCAGGGTCTTTGCATCCTACTTCTCATGAGGCCTGGCTGAGTCTTTACTGAATCCCTGAGGTAGCCAATTTTGTTGTTGTTGTTGTTCCTTTACAGTAAAATTTTTACTTTCCTTCTCAGGTTATTGCTTGTCTACAGAAAACGCCAGTAGAAAAAGAAATGATTGGGTTGTGGAGGAGAGGATAGATTATTTTGATGGCTTATTGAAAACATGTGTGAACACCAGGATGTTTTGATTAATAAAATGGTTAGCTTGGAAAAAGAATTAGCAGTATCACAAAGTAAACAGTCTGTCACAATGTCAAACTTTTGTTATGAGTGGTGGGTTAGAAATTGTCAGGCAGTGTCTGAAAAAACAGCAGCTCCCTGTGGGCAATACAAGTGTAAAAAGGTAAGGGGAAAGATTAAGAAGAAGAAAGTCCATGCTACTACTGCATGGGCCACCCCAGATTGGGACCCTGATAAATGGGATGGAGGCATCTGGGATGATACGGATGGGGATGAGATAGACTTAGAGGAAGAGGCTTGGAAAGATCATGAGAGAAAACAGGCTGATGAGGTAGACGGGCAACATGAGGAGGAAGAAAGAAGAAAGATGTGCGAACAAGGTGTTCAAAGTACTAATTGAAGATCTTATTTAGCGAGAAATTACTGATATATTAAATAGGTTTGGCAGAAGCCAGGGGAGCCCCTGATCACTTGTGAATTAGTGATAAAGGAGCTGGGAGTGTTGAACTTGGTAAGGACAATTATATAAGATTTATGAGTATTACTACTAATCCTTTTGTACAGGCTGCTTTTTTGAGAGCATAGTTTGGGAGAAAACTGTTTCCACCGCCCTGCTGGCTCTGGCAGCTGAGAGATGTACTCAACAGTACCCCACAGACTTCAGATGGTCCGTGCTGACAGTCCTTGGTTCTCACTTAAAGATGGAATGAATGCAAAAACTAAAAGAAGCTATGAAAACTACTGGAATGTTTCAGGAAGCCAACTCTTACTATTTAGGACCAGTGGGACCTCTGTGACAAAATTTGATAGTGAAAACAATCCTCCCCCCCACCTTACATATGAACACTTAATTTTAACTTTATTGTTGGGAGAGACTGGACATCCATTAAGAGAAGTACCATGCGTTTCCCCCACATCCTCGCCCACACTTATTGTTGTTTGTGTTCTTAATAGCTGCCCTTCTGACTGGAGTGAGATGAATCTTGGAGTAGTTTTGATTTGCATTTCTCCAATTGCTAGTGATGTTGAACATTTTTTCATATATTTGTTGATTGATTGTACATCACCTTCTGAGAAGTGTCTGTTCAGGTCCTTGGCCTATTTATTGATTGAATTTTTTTTTTTTTTTTTTTTTTGGTGTTTAGCTTTGAGTTTTTTATATTCCCTAGAGATTAGTGCTCTATCTGATGTGCAAGTGGTAAAAGTTTGCTCCCAAGCTGTAGGCTCTCTATTCACCTGATTGTTTCTTTTGCCAAGAAGCTTTTTAGTTTGAATTCATCCCATTTATTAATTCTTTATTTTGATTCTTGTGCTATAGGAGTCTTATTAAGGAAGTAGGGGCCTAACCCAACACAATGGAGATCTGAGCCTACTTTTGCTTCTATTAGGTGTAGGGTCTCTGGTTTAATTCCTAGGTCCTTGATCCATTTTGAGTTGAGTCTTGTGTATGGTGAGAAATAGAAGTTTAATTTCATTTTGTTGCATATGGATTTCCAGTTTTCCCAGGATCATTAAAGAGGCAATCTTTTCTCCAATGAATGTTTTTGGCACCTTTGTCTAATATAAGATAACTGTAATTATGTGGGTTAGTCTCTGTGTCCTCTATTCTGTATCATTGGTCTACCAGTCTGTTTTGGTGCCAATACCATGCTGTTTTTGTTACTATTGCTCTTTAGTATAGTTTAAGGTCTGGTATAGTGATGCCACCTGCTTCACTCTTCCTGCTAAGGATTGCTTTAGCTATTCTGGGTCTCTTATTTTTCCAGATGAATTTCATCATTGCCTTTTCTATTTCTATGAGGAATGCCATTGGGATTTTTATAGGAATGCATTAAATCTGTATAATGCTATTGATAGTATGGTCATGTCAACAATATTAATTATGCCTATATGGAAAGCAGTATGGAGATTCCTTGGAAAACTGGGAATGGAACCACCATTTGACCCAGCTGTCCCTCTCCTTGGTCTGTACCCAAAAGACTTAAAAACAGCATATATACTACAGGGACACAGCCCCATCAATATTTATTACAGCACAATTCACAATAGCAACTATGGAACCAACCCAGATGACCTTCAGTAGATGAATGGCTAAAGAAAATTTGGTATATATACACAATGAAATATCACTCACCAAGAAAGAGAATAAAATCATGGCATTTGCAGGTAAATGGATGGAACTGGAGAATATAATGCTAGGTTGGCCAATTCCAAAAAAACCAAACACCAAATGTTTTCTCTGATATAAGGAGGCTGATTCATAGTGGGGTTGGGAGGGGGAGCATGGGAGGATTAGATGAACTCTATATAGGGCAAAGGGGAGGGAGGGGACAAGGAGGTAAAAAAGATGGTGGAATAATATGGACATCATTACCCTAAGTACATATATGAAGACACAAATGGTGTGAATATACTTTTTATACAACCAGAGATATGAAAAATTATGCTCTATATGTGTAATATGAATTGTAATACATTCTGCCATCCTATATAACAAATTAGAATAAAAACATTTTTAAAAAAGAGAAGTGCTGGATAAATCTCTGAGTTGTGAGATTTGAGAGAATGGGCGGAACCCCAAAATAAAAAGCAAAACAGGAATAATGGAAAAAGTAATAATAATGACCATTTATCCCAGAAAAAGCTGCTTACTGCATTGCTAAAAGCAGGGATAAACAGAAATTCAATTGATGGGCTGTCCACGTGAGAACTTTTTCAGATGTATAAGGAAAAGAAACTAGCAAGAAGTAGGAATTGGGAGGCCAAGGGGAAATCATCAGCTTCTCTAGAGTTTCTTGTATACCAGCTTAGCACATCTGAGAGGAGACTAGGAAAATGACCAAGCCCCAGGGCATGTTAAAGAAGTAAGATGAAGAGATTATCAGCCTCATGTAGGAAAATGTTATTGGAAAAATAGTTTCTCTGTAGTAGCAAAAGTCCCAACTTATACTGGGGTGGAGGCTTCCTTAATTAATGGCAATTCCCCAAATTTTAAAAATACAATACCTATAACTATTACTGATCTAGGAATGATGGAAATTCAAGCTAGACAAATAAAATTACTGATGAAAATTGTGGACCTTCCTAAGAAATATCAGTAATTATGCCTATACCAGAACATACAATTGGCATTTATATCTTAAAAGGAATGAGTTTATATCTGCTGAAAGGAAAATATCAATTTGCTGTTAGGAAAGCGAATGTCAAAGTAGTCTTGGTCATAAAAGTCCATATGCCTCCCATGATGTTACCTACTCTAAGTAAGGTGATAACTTTAAAACAATAACATACTTTTGGAGGACAAGCAGAAATAACTGCTACTGTTTAAAAAAATACATAGATGCCAGGGTATTAATACCCACTACTGCTAAATGGAATAATCCAATCTGACCCGTTTAAAAAAATCAGATGGGACAGGTAATGACTGTAGACTACAGACAACTAACTATGTGCTAACTAACTATGTGCTGCTATCTCAGATACTATTACCTTGACAGAGCATCATTCCCAGGGCACTGGTATGCAGTCACAGATTTGGCTAAATCTGTGTTTACTATTCCTATTGACCCTTCCCAGTGGGACTAATTTGTTTTTACATGGCAAGGGAGATAGCAATCTTATAAAAGTGTACTACAAGGCTATTAACACAGTCCTACTATTTGTCACTAGGTAGTGGTAGAGCATTTAGATCAAGGTCCTTTCCAGAAGTACAACCCACACACTACATAGATATTTTGATACAAGGAAAAGACCAAGAAACAGTAGAAGAAATTCTACAAAAATTAATTTCTCATATGAAAGAAACAGGATCAGAAATAAATTCTGCCACAATATAAGGACCCTTTGTATTGTGAAATTTTTAGGGATTTTTTGGAATCAAGGACAGAGAGGTTTTTACCTCAAGCTAGACAAAAAATTATAGATTTTTGCACTCTGTCAAAGTATAAATGATGCACAAAAATTTATAAGTCTCTTTGAATATTGGAGAGCTCATATTCCTCATTTTTTTTCCTAGTCAACCATTATATTGGTTGACTAGGAAAAAAATTTGAAGTTGAATGGGGAGAAAAAGAAAAGCTTTGAGGAGACTAAGGCTGCCCTCCGAACAGCCCTAAACTTGTGTCCTATGAAGGATGGGCCAGTTGAAATACAAGTATCCACCAAGATAATTATGCTAACTGGAGTTTGTGGCAGAAACAAGGAGGGACGTACATGCCTTCAGGATTCTGGTCTCAAAAGTTACCCAGTTCAGGGTATACTTCCTTTGAACAGGGACTACTGGCTGCTTATTGGGTCTTGGTAAAAACAGAAAAATTGACCGTTAATCATGAGATTATTTTGAAATCAAATATTCCTATTATGACATGGTAATAAGCACTGCAACCTCCCATAAGATTGGACATGCTCAAGAATCTAGCATTACTAAATGGAAATGGTATATTCAAAATAGAGCTAAAAACAACAAGCATGGTGTTTCTCAATTACACGAAAAAGTTTCATCTGTGAAAACTGATGATCAGACAATATTCCTCGTTACTCACAAAAGTAATGTCTAAAATAAGCTGGAATCGTGGATATTCTACCTTAACTACTGAACAGAAAAGCAATCCTGGTTCACTGAAGGGACTGCTTAATATGTAGGTCAGGTGCAACACTGGAAGGTGGTCTCTTATTATCCTGTTACTAATATGACTCTAGAAACAGTAGGAAAGCAAGGCATAGCCAATTAGCAGAATTAAAGGCAGTACACCAGGTGACACAACAGGCAAAGGGGAGACAATGTCATATTTACCGACTCCTGGGCAGTAGCAAGTGGACTAGCAACATGGATGCCAATATGAAAGAAAAGGAGTGGGAGATTCATGGAAGAGAAATCTGGAGAAAGGAGTTATGGCAGGAAACCTGGGAAATGGTGCCATGTACTAACTTGTTAGTTTTTCATATAGATGTGCATATTTCAGTGAATTTGCCCAAACATTGAATAGAACACCCACGTAGACCAACTGGCCACAATTGCCATGGTGAAAGAGGAAGGACCTGAAGAACACACCTGGCAAAATGAGTACATCACAATTTAGGAATGGAAGCTACGTACAGGTGGGCACAAACCCCAGAGATAGTTAGTTCTATGTCTATTTTTAAAAAAGGAAAAGAGGAATGTGAAATTTTTTTTAAGAAAATGAAAGTGTTGTCCCCCAAATATTAACTTGTAACCTAGTTAGAGGGACATTACCTTCACAGATAGAGCATGGTACAGCCCATGAGGAGGTACCACCTGGTTCTCACAGCTCCAGCCAAGGTGATGCCTTCTCCAGGTTCCGATGAATAAACACAAGCAATGGTAAGTTTTGGCACCAGCAGTTATGGTCACAGGATCATGGGACATTGTGTCAGCTGTAGTCTTGGTGGTACAGAATTTGTCTCCTTGTCCCATGGGGCAAACACAGGTGACACTACGGATTTTGTTCCCAGAAACTGATTTCTGAGCTATAGTATGTGAAGTAAGCCCTCCTTGGGTCCCTCAGAATGAATTCAAGAGATGCCTAAGCCTATGTCACCGGAAGCTATAGTTCCTAAACTGAAGGATCGGATAGGACCTTCCCATGGTTGTATGGGATGAGTGCAGGTGATGCTGGGGACTGAGGCACCAGCAAATGTGAACTCAAGGTTGCAGGATGCAAAGGGGATCTTCCATAGGTTCTGTGGGGGTGATTGTGAGTGATTCTGGGTCTTGCAGCAACACCCAGTGCCATTGGTGTTCAACTTTGAGTCCTGAGGGGACACAATTTTGGAAACCTATGTCTGCTGCAAAGTTATATAACTACCTTCATGAACCACTGAAGTCTAGGCTATTGAGGCACTCAGGCACTACTGACATCAATGACAAAGAAATCAAAGAGGCTACACTCTTGTGTTCACCTAGAAGCAAAGATAAAACACCTATGCAACTGACACCCTATATCTCATCTAAATGAATTTTTTTCCTATAACAGTTTCCACATAAAACTTATTTCATTGGTAAAGTTAAAAACAGACCAAAAATGAAGGGTTGGAAAAATATATCCCACAGAAATGGAAAGCAAGAGTGGAGTAAGATTAGCTGAAGTAAGATCACAGTAGAATAAGTTCAAAACCGTAAAAGGAGAAAAACAAGGTCACTGAACACTGGCTTAATAATAAATGTTGTCAAGGATATGGGGGAAAAGGTTCACTTATACATTGCTGGTGGGACTGAAAATTGGTGTAACCACTATGGAAAGCAATATGGAGATTCTTCAGAAAACTTGGAATGGAACCACCATTTGATCCTGTTATCCCACTCCTCAGTTTATACCCAAAGAACTTAAAATCAGCATACTACACTAACGGAGCCACATCAATGCAGCTCAATTCACAATAGCAAAGCTATAGAACCAACCTAGGTGCCCTTCAACAGCTGAATGGAAGAAGAAAATGTGGTACATACACACAATGGAATATTAGCCATTAAGAAAGATGAAATTATGGCATTTGCCAATAAATGGATGGAACTGGAGACTATCATACTAAGTGAAATAACCAGTCCCTAAACACCAAAGGCTGTATATTCCCTCTGATATGTAGATACTCACACACAACAAGAGAGAAGTTCATTGGATTAGACAGAAGAGAATGAAGGGAAGGAAGAGGGGATGGAAATAGAACAGACAGTAGAATGAGTAGGACATAACTTTCCTATATTCATATATGAATATAGGAAATATATAGGACCACTGAAACTCCACATCATGTACATTCACAAGAATGGGATCCTAATTAAAATAAGTTATACTCCCTGTATGTATGTCAAAATATACTCTACTGTCATGTATATATTAAAAAAACAAAATTTTTAAAGTCAATTGTATAAATACAATTATGCTTCCAACACTAGACCACCCAAATAAACAAATATTGGTTCTAAAGGGAGAGAGAGACTCCAATACAATAATTGGGGACATCAACAGTCCATTTTTCATCCAGACAGGAACATAATGAAGAAAATCTAATTTAAACAATACTATAGACCAATTGGACCTAAGACATTTATAGAACAGCTCAAACAGCAACAGAATATATATTCTTCTCATCAGCACATGAGACATTCTCCAGAAAACATCATGTGTTAGGCCACAAATAAACTCTTAATTTTAAAAAATGAAGTCATCATCTGGCTTCTCAGGCAATACAGAATAAAGCTACAAATATACGATAAGAAGAATAGTGGAAAATATACACACATGAAAATTGAATAACAGGTTTCTAAATGACCAAATGGTAATTAAAGAAATTAAAAGATAAATAAAATGAAATCTTGGAAAAAAAATGAAAGTGACAGAACATTTTAAAATCTGTTGAAGACAGCAAAAGTAGTACTTGAGGTAGTTGATAGAAATAAACACATAGCAGAGAAAAATAGATCTCAAACAACCTAACAACGTATGTGAAAAACCTAGAAAAGCAACCACAAATCAAACCCCAAATTAGAATATAAAGATCAGAGCAGAAATAAAATACAAACTAAAAATAATGCAAAAGATCAATGAAGCAAAGAGTTGGTTGGCCTAAATAAAGGTCTATCAAAAAAAAGAAAAAGAAAAGAAAACCCAAATAAGTAAATTAGAGATGAAAAAGAAAGTGTTACAAATGCAAAGGAGCATAAGAAGCTACTAGGAATAACTATACAAGAAAAAAACTGAAAAAAAAAACCCAAAAACCCTAGATCAAATGGACATGTTTCTAAACACATGCAACCTACTAAAATTCAATCAAGAAAAAAATTTTAAAAATCTAAACAGATCAAATAATGAATAAGGAGATTAAAATAGTTATTAAAAGTCCATAATCTAAAATAAGACCCAGGACTTCATAGCTTACTACTAGTTCTACTAAACATTAAGAACTTGATTCCAATTCTTCTAAAACCATTCCATAAAATTAAAATTGAAGGAACTCTGCCAAACTCTTTGAGGCCAGCATTACTGATACCAAATCAGATAAAGATTACCTGCCCCCAAAAAAAGAACACAAGAAATCCATATATCCATGTCCCTGATTTACCTA
Source organism: Marmota flaviventris (assembly GCF_047511675.1). Lineage (NCBI taxonomy): Eukaryota > Metazoa > Chordata > Mammalia > Rodentia > Sciuridae > Marmota > Marmota flaviventris. The sequence goes on from NC_092512.1 coordinate 68,704,731, forward strand.
CATGCAAAAATTCTCAGTAAAATACCATCAAACTGACTTTAATAGAATAGCAAACAGATCATATACCATGGTCAAATGGGATGTATCACAAGGATGTAAGAATGCTTCATCGTATGCAAATCAATAAATGTGATACAACAACAAAATGAAAAACTATAGTCATATGATCATCTCAACAGATGCAGAAAAAGCATTTGATAAGATTCAACTTTTCTTCATGATGAAAGTTTTCAGTAAATTATGTTTAGAAGGAATATACCTCAAAATACTAAAGGATATTTTATGTTTAAGTACTAGGTGTCCCCCCAAAACTCATGTGTGAGACAGGACAAGAAGGTTTAAAGGTGAAATTATTGGGTAATGAGAGCCTCTGCCCAATCGGTGAATTAACTATGATAGGGATTAAAGGGGAGACTGAGACCTCTAAAACCGAGAGCCCCTAAATAAACTTTTCCACTCTAACATTGTTCTTGTCAGGTCTTCTAGACACAGCAGCAAAAAAAACTGACGAAAACATGAGACATACGAAAAACTCATAGCCAACATCATACTGAATGGGCAAAGTTGAAAGCACCTCTAAGATCTGCAATAAGACAAGGATGTTCACTTTCACCACTGTTATTTAACATAGTACTAGAACTCTTAGCAAGAACAATTAGGCAAGAGAAAGAAATAGAGGTCATTCAAATAATAAAGGAAGAAATGTATGTTAAATAGAAGTGGTGAAAAAGGACACACTGGCAGCTATTAAGAATATGAACAAGAAGTGTTGGTGAAGATATGGGAAGAAAGGCATGCTCATACATTGCTAGTGGTACTGCAAATTCGTGCAACTAATCTGGAAAGCAGTATGGAGATTCCTTGGAAGACCTGGAATGGAACTGCCATTTGACCCAGCTATCCCACTCCTCGGTTTATACCCAAAGAACTTAAAATCAGCGTACTATAATGACATGGTCACATCAATGTTTATAGCAGCACAATTCACAATAGCTAAATTGTGGAAGCAACCTTGACACCCTTCAATAGATAAATGGATAAAGAAACTGTGGTATACATACACAATGGATATTACTTAGCATTAAAAGAGAATAAAATTAGGGCATTTGCCAGTAAATAGATGGAGTTGGAGAATATCATGCTAAGCAAAATAAGCCAATTCCCCAAAACCCAATGCTGAATGTTCTCTCTGATAAGTGGATGCTAATCCATAATGTGGGCTGGACAAGGAAAAATGGAGGAAACTTGATTGGGAACCTTGGTAAAGGTGAGGTCATGGGGGCAGGAAAGATGGTGGAATGAGATGGACAACATTACCCTAAGTACATGTAGTAAGACATGAATAGTATGGATATACTTTGTGTACAACCAGAGACAATGTGCTTTATATGTGTACTATGAATTGAAATGCATTTTGCTGTTATATACACCAATTTAGAATAAATTTCTTAAAAAGGAAGAAATTACCCATGTTTGCAGATGACATGAGTGTATATCCAGAAAAATCTAAATATTCAATCAAAAAGCTGTTTAAACTGATAGTGGAATTCAATAAAGTTGCAGGATACAAAATACATACAAAAAAAAGAAGCAGCATTTTTATGCACTAACAACAAAAAACATAGAAGCAATCCCATTCAAAATAATCACAAAAATTAAATATATTTAGGAATTTAACCAAGAATGTGAATGAGCTCTAACAAAAAAAAAAAAAGGATGAAATACTAATGAAAAATCACAGAGGACATTCAAAATAATGGGAAGATATCCTATCTTCATGAATTAGAATATTGTAGAAAATGATCATACCACTCAGAGTAATCAATGGGTTTAATGTAATTCCGGTCAAAATATCCATTTCGTATTTCTATGAAAAGTCATAAGTTCTGAGACTACAAAAGCATGCAGAATAGTCAAAGTGACCCCAAGTAATAAGTAAATAAACACCCAGAGGTATCAAAATATTTGACTTAAAAACACACTAAAACTTTTAGTAACAAAATTATCATGGCACGGCATTAAAGCAAAAACAGAATAGAGAACCTAGAAATTATTCCATATCAATACAGACAAGTGATTCTTGACAAAGTCATCAAGAACATATAGGGGAGAAAGTGCAGTCTCTCTAATAAATAGTGCGGACAAAACTGGAATACATATGAAGAATAAAATTAGAAAAATAGCACAGAAAAATCAACATGGATCAAAGATCTAAATGTAAAATGGGAAATTATAAACAAAAAAACAGGGAGAACATTTTAAGACATTTGGGTAGGCAATGGTTTTTAGATAGGTCCCCAAAGATATAGGCAAAAAAAAAAAAAAACCACCAGTTTTAATAATCACATTTGTCTATTTCTAAGAAGCCTCTGCACAGCAAATAAGAGAATTAAGAGATAACTTAGAAGATAGCTTAAAACTATTTATCTGACAAATAATTTTTATCCAGATTACATAAAGAACTAAAAAAATTGAACACACAAATTCAATATAAAAAGTTCTAAAAATATGAAGACACTTATCAAAAGTGACCAACAGATACATGAAAAATGTTTAATCTCACTAATTAGGAAAATGTAAGTCAAAGCCACAACAAAAGATCATTTCACCTGGTTAGAATGGCTTTCATCAGAAAGCCAAATATAATAAACGTTGGTGAGATTGCAGGGAAAGGGGAACTCTTAACATACTGTTGGTGGGAATGTAAATTAGTGCAACCAATATGGAGTTTCTTCAAAAAACTAAAAATAGAATTACCATATGATCCAACAATTTTACTGCTAGGTGTATATCCAAAGAAGATGAAATCATATCAAAAAGATATTTGCACCCTATGTTTATTTCAGCACCAGTCACAACAGCTAACATATGAAATCAAGCTAGATACACATCAGTGAATGGATAAATACAATGTGGTATATATATTCAATGGGAAGTTATTCATCCACAATAATATAAAATCCTGTCATTTGCAGCAATGTGGATGGAACTGGAGGTTATTATGTAAAGAGAATTAACAGACAAATACCATACATTCTCATTCTTTTGTGGAAACTAAAATGTTGCTTTTACAGAAAAACGAAGTGGAAGAGTGGTCACTGGAGACTGGAAAGGAAGTTAAGTTAGGGGCACCAAAACACAGAGGAAGAATTTAGTTTTGGATTTCTATAACACAATGGTGTGGGAGCTTTTGGTTAATATGACCTAAAATTAGTCATGACTAGAGGAGTAGGAAATTCAAACACATAAAAATAGTTAACATTGAGAAAGATGGAAGTGCCCATTACCCTGATTTGATTATTACACATTGTACAATGTGTCAAATTACCCTAATGTACCCCATAAAAATGTACTAATATCATGCATGGACAACAATAAAAAATAAGCCAGATTTAGAAAGACATTACTACATATTCTCACTTGTGTGTTGAAACTATAACAGTTGGTTTCATTGAAGAGTAGAAAAGTGGTTTCTTGATGTTAGGAAGAGTGAAAGGGAGGGGAAAATGGAGGTGATTAGAAAATGGGGACCAAAATACAGGGGTTTTTGAGGAATGAGTTCTAATGTTCCACAGCATAGTAAGGATACTATAGTTCACAAAAATTTATTACACATTTTATAAATATGGAGAGAGGAGTTCAGATGTTCCGAACAGAAAGAAATGATAAATGTAAAGAAAATGAAAATGCTAATACTCCGATTTGATCGTTATGCATTGTATGAATTTATCATATGTTCACACTACACCTCATAAATATGTGCAATTATATAACAATAAAAATAAAATAAATCCATATATTTCCAAGCAGCCTGGAAAGAGAGACTATTAAAAAGAAAAATATGAGTGGTAAGAAGCCAACTACTACAATTCAAGAATATGTAGGCTGAAGCTATGCAGGCAAAGTGAAGTCCAGAGGTCAAAGTATTTTTTTTCCCCCAAACACATTAGAACTTATTTGTGAAGCATTTGGGAGAAATCTTTGTGTACTCCCAGCCCCCACTTGTTTAAGTACCTCAATAATGTCAACACAACTGAGGAATTGGTGCCCTGAGCTACTGTCTGACTGAACATTTGTTTATTTTCTCTGTTGCCTGGGTAAGGCTACCACATCCCTCTCTCCAGTTCAGATTTCTAAAATACCAGCACTAGTCCACATGAGTGTGGACTCAGGTTTGACTTTGTTCCATGGCTTGACAGCTCCCTGTCTGGGCCCTGTAATCCATTAATCCTCCAAACTCTTAAAGCTCCTTTGTAGCTTAAATCTGTGATCTATTGATCTATTACTGTAATTCATCCCTATTCCCCATGGGAAAGTTATAGTTTAGGGTCAAATCCATCTTTCTACCTAGTTATTATCTACATTTGGGGATCATGTGGCTGGAGGAAAACTTAAAAATCACATTGTCCCTTCAAATTTATGATCATGGAATTTGTGATCATGCTGGTGGATCCAGAATGTCACAGGGCAGTCCATGTCATTTTGCCTAGTCCATCCATTCTTTCATGATCCCAGACCTAGAACTTGATGAAATTTACTAGACTACTGCTTTTTCTCACTTCCTCTTGAATCAGTAATTCTGACCAGATGTTGGCTCCCACCCACTCCATTCAAACTCTTCTTACTAAGTCTCCAATGACTTTTTGTTAGTCCAATTGTCTATACTTGACTGACAACAGTTAGCAGAGCTGTCCTCCGTTGTCTTCCACACTTCCATCATTTGGCTTTCACAACATTATAATCTATTGGTTTTACCCCTTCACTAGATCCCCCTTCTTGGTCTTCTTTGTTACTGCATCTGTGAAACCTCTTAATATGATTTTCCAGAACTCAGCTCTTTTCCTTCTTGTATCTAAAAATCTCATCCTTGGTGATGTCATCGAATCTCATGGCTCTAAATTTCTATGCAAGTAATTCCAAGATTCATATCCCTAAACGAGATCTCCTCTGAAATATAGAAAATATTCGCTTACCTACTCAACATCTGGATGATTTTATGAATCTAATACTTCAATATAAAATGCAACTCCTGGTATTCCGCTCTCTAATCTGTTTTATCTGCAGTCTTCTCTAATGGAGGACTGCTCTGTGCTTTTGACTTCTTAGTCCTAAATCTTGGAGTTATCCAAAATTTCTTTTTCTCTCATGCTCACAATTTTTCTTTTTTTGGGGGGGATACTGGGGATTGAGGGATTGAACTGAGGGGCACTCACCACTGATCCACATCCCCAGCCATATTTTGTATTTTATTTAGAGACAGGGTCTCACTGAGTTGCTTAGTGCCTCACTGTTGCTGAGGTTTTGAACTTGTGATCCTTCTGCCTCGACCTCCTGAGCTGCTGGGATTACAAGTGTGGGCCATAAATTAAAACATAAGTTCTATGATCTTAAATATATTTATCCAGGATCTGTCCACTTCTTGTTATCTTCATGGTTACCTACCTGTCCAGTCGTCTTGAGTATTACAAGAGCCTTGTAACTTGTTTTCCCAATTACCTGTTTGTGCCCATATTATTCCTTCACAACATAGTAGTAAGAGTTCTTACAGAAGATGATATTGTATTATTGATCTTCTAGAAGATGAAATTGTATTATTCATCTTTTAAAACCCCTAAGATGGCTCCCTACCATTCAGACTAGAAGTCTCCTTATATGATGATCGTCACAGCTTTACATAACTCACTCAGTTGTAAACAGTGAAATTTTTGCTCATTTTCCAGAACTCCAAGAACACTTCTTTGTTCCCTCAGCTTTCTTAGATATTAAATGGCTAATTCCCTTACTCCAACTAACCCATTGTTTGAAAGTCACATTTTTAAAGAGATCTGTGTTAAGTCCCTATTTAAAATCTCAACCACTCATTTACCAATGCCTCTTAACCTGTTTTTTTATTTCTATGCATCTTATAATACACACTATACAATTAACTATTGTTTTTCTTCTTTTGATTCCCTCATATATATGCATATATATAATCTACCTCTAAAATATCAAGGTTGTGATTTTTGCATTAATGTTTCCAAGCACCTAAATAGTACGATTGTTATACAGTAAAAACATATTCTGTATTTGTTGAATGGAAAAATGAATGCTTCTAGGCTAAGGAGGCAGATAAAATACTATGGAGGCAGAGGCGACTTGAACTTGCATTGAAGAATATAAGAGAACAAGTTCAAAATTCTGAGTGGGGCCTCATAAATCTGCCAAACTTTAAGCTATGACTTGTATAAAATGAGAATTCTTGAAGCTGAGTATATAACACATTTCAGAAAGAATAACTACTTGAGAGCTATAAGCTGAAATACTACTCAAGCCCATACACGTCTGGACTAACCACAGGGGAGAAAACTTCTGGAAAAATAGGTGCACTCAATAAAGACCCCACAGAGGTCGTGCCCCAACAGGAAACCCAAACTAGCCCTAAAGTAAAGGCTACTCTAGATTTGCCCAAAGCTCAAAAACCATCCTTAAAAGTACCAAGCTAATCTATAAGTAAATTCATGCCCTAAAAGACAAACCTTAATTCTCTTTAAAGGAACACAAGTAGAATCTGAACAATAAAAGGAGAACAACTTTTGGGGATCTTTTTTAAATTCCATATGAATTTTAGAATTCCTTTTTCCATTTCTGTGAAAACAACCATTGGGATTCTGATACGGACAGTTTTCAGTGTACAGAATTTTTATTCTTTGGTTAAAAGTATTCTCAAGTACCTTATTTTTGGTGCTATTCTAAATTGGCTTTTTATATCTCTTTTAGGTAGATCATTTCTGGTATAAAGAAATACAATTAATGATTACATGTTGATCTTGTATCCTGCTACTTTGCTGAATTCATTCATTAGTTATAATTTTTGTGTGTGTACAGATTTAAGGGTTTTCTGCATATAGGATCATATCATCTGCAAACAGGGATAATTTTATTTCTGACTATCAGAGTATTTTTTTTTCTTATCTTATGGCTTTTGTTAGAAGCATCACCCTTCCTGGTTCCAAATGACACTAGAAAGCTGTAGTAATCAAAACAGTCTTGTTCTGGAGTAAAATTAGAGGCATATGACCAATGGAACAGAGAAACCAGAAGATAGGTAGTTAGTGTAGTTAGGTATATAGGATCTAATAGGGGAGTCTAATAAGGAAAATGGAGTTCGGTCTCAGCCTGGGAAACCAGAACCACACAGGGGAGATTTAAATGCTAATGTCCCCAAGGTTGCTGCTCTTCTTAAAGAACAGTTAAAGCAAAATAGGGAGATGCTAATCAATCACCCTAGGCCCTTCCTGCCCAGGTCACTCCTCCCCTGCCCCATTGGCCCACCAGTCTTCCACCTTTTGGCCTTCCCACCTGTACCCCCAAGCACAAGCAGGCTAGAGGGAGATGAGCAAAATAAAGGACAGGAACTTGGAAGAACAAAAGGCGACCTTAGATCTAAAAGGGAGAAGACCTCCCCTTCCCAAGGATTTCCCTTTTTGGATCCCCTTCTTCCTGGGGTTGCAGGGGGGAGTCTTTTCTGCTATCCTTTAATAAAGCCTTTTACTTTCCACTGTACACTTGCCTCCTTGTGCTTCTCTGGTGTTACACTGCAGCAGCATTCGGGGAAGCCAGGACTTATCACGGTAACTGGTGGTATCAACAGGACACAGCATCCAGAAATAAACCTAAGGATATGTGATTGACTAATTTTAAACAAAGCCATCAATAAAACATGATGGAAAATTTCTCTTTAAAAGTGGTTCTAGAGAAATTAGATACCTACATGAAAAATGTAGGACCCTTGTCTTCTACCTTATTTAAAATTACTCAAAATGGATTAAAAATCTGAATATAAGATTTAAAACCATAAGGCCCCTAGAAGAAAAGATCAGAGAAAATCTCCCCATTGCCTTGGCAATGATTTTTGGATATCACACCAGATGAGGAGACAACAAAAGCAAAAATAAGCAAATGGTACTATATCAATCTAAAAAAACCCTCCTTCACAGCAAAGGAAACCATGAAAAAGAGAAAAGGTATCCTACAGATGAGAAGGAAATATTTGCAAAAAAATAATGTATCTGGTGAGGGTTAGTATTCAAAATACACAAGGAGCTCTCACAACTTCATAGCAAAACAAAACAAAAATAATTTTAAAGTGGGCAAATGACCTGAATTTTCCAGATATATACAAATGCATATACAAGTGTCCAACAGGTATATAAGGTGTGCTCAAAATTACCAATCAAGTAAATGCAAGCCAAAACTACAATGAGATAACCACTTTACACACTAGAATGGCTATTGCCAAAACAACAACAACAACAAAAAGTACAAGAGATAAGGATCCACAAAAATATGGAGAAAAGGAAACCCATCTTGCACACTGTTGGTAGGAATATAAGTTGGCACAGCTATTAGGAAATGCAACATGGGGATTCCTCAAAAAATTAAAAATAGAAGTAACATATGGATATGACCAGCAATCTCTGCTGAATATATACCTAAAAGAAATGAAATCAGGACCTTTGGAGATACCTGTACTCTCCTCTTGGCTGAAACCTCATTGGCAATAGACAAGATATGTAAAAAACCCAGCTGTCCATTGGCAGATGAATCTCCCCTCTCCCCCTACCACACACACAACACAGCCTGAACTTGGAGAACCTTATGCTAACTGAAACAAGTCATGTGTAGGAAGACAGAGAATGATCTTATGTGTAGAATCTTAATATTTAATACATAGGAAGAGTAAAACAGTGGTTACCAAGGATAGAGAGGGGAAGGAAATAGGGAGAAGTAGCAAAAAGGGTACAGCTATATAGTATGAATAAGTCTAGAGATCGAATGTACAGCATAAGGATCATAGTTAATATTCTAATATGTACTAGAAGTTTGCTAGAAAATGCAGACTTTAAGTGCTCTTTTTACATGCACTCATAAAAGACGACCGTGGAACATGATGTCTAACCTAATTTATTTGACCACAGCATTCACTTCAAAACATCACACTGTACATCTTAGACACAATTTAAAAGAAAATCTAATACTGAATACTGCAATGTTTGCAAGATCCAGTGTCTAGTTAGAATTAAAAATACACTTGCAAAGAATTAGGAAAATGTGACCCCTAAACACGAGGAAAAAGAAAAAAAAAACTCAAAGCAAAATGTATAAAGACAAAAAATTGAATTGTGCTTTCTTCCTGCACATTCAGTAGAATCACATGTCAAAACCTTCCTAGCTCAACATAACATGAGCTTCACGGTCTTATCTTTCTCTTCTTCTGTACCCCACTGAACTCACTTGATCTTTCAGTATATTATTCTGCTTCTTACTTAGGTTATTTCTCTGGTATCTATCACATGTACAACTAGTTAATCTGATAATCTACTGTATTATAATGAGGAAAAGCTAGAGTTACAAAAATTTACCCTTATCACCAGGTCAGACTTCTCTTGATCACCATAGTATTCCATCTTATTCTAAATTGTAGAAACTTCACTCGAGTAAGGCAAGAGGAAATTGGGTGGGACAGATCACTCTGAATGTTGGAAGCCCATGAAACCACCTGCTGATAGGGTGTAATTGGACATTTATTTTGAGTTTCATATCTGGGGCTGACTCAATCATGATTATTATTACTAGACCACAAGATCAAGACAGGTCATGCTGTGAGTGGTGGCATATGCCTATAACCTCAGCGGCTTGGGAGGCTGAGGCAGGAGGATTGAGAGTTCAAAGCCAGCCTCAGCAAAAGTGAGGTGCTAGGCAACTCAGTGAGACCCTGTCTCTAAATAAAAATGCAAAAATATATACACACAAGGGCTGGAGATGTGGTTCACTGCTTGTGTGCCCCCAAGTTCAATTCCTTGTACTAAAAAAAAGAAAAAGAAAAAGGATGGACTGGTCATGATGATGTGATACAGACACATTGGCCAGAATTCCACAATCTTCTACTGTTTAAATTGGGTTTGTGGTGTGGGAGAAGGATTTGGGGGTGAATCTGCCAAGAATATACCTAGTGACCCCACTAGGGAATGAATGGTAAGAAGTTCAAGGAGTTAGAGTCTGACAGAAATAAATTAGTACTGCTGAATTAAAAAAAAAAAAAAGAAAATTCTTCAGTGAGCAATAGTTACTCTCGGTTTATTTTAAAACCTCCTGGATATTTGTATAGAGACTCAGCTTCTGTAGCTCAGCCTTTTGACTATCTTCAGAATGATCATTTAATTTGGAAATACTGATTGTTGTAACTAAACATTTGCAAAAATGTTTAATGTTTAGCTTAACCCAAAATGTTAATGTATTTCTTTCACGGAATCAGATAACGACCTAATTTTGCAGCAAAATTACTAACGTTTCTTCATTTCTTTAAAAATGATTTAAACTCAGCAGGCATCTCACCTCAGAAACAGCAAGTTATTATTTAATTTTAAAAGTGTTTTAGTGTGACATTTTAGGCATTTTGAAAAGTGCATGAAAGATAAGGTTTCTTGACAGTAGGGCTGTTTCACAACATTATTATACTGATAACTACCTGAGCTATTTCATTTGCATGAAACCATTTGATTATGGCATCGGGAATCAAGTGATATTGTGTTTGGAAACATTTATGTGTGCTATTTATTTTAGCATAATACATATTTATTGGTATTTTATTCACAATATAAGTCGCATGCTAATAATAGTTCAACAGGCTTTGTAGATGTGCCTTCTTACATGTTCAGTAACAAGCTCATGAGCAATTCCACAAGGTACACATATCTAAGAAGGGCTCTTAGTCATATTAAAAGCAGCATTTCTTCCACAGTTAAGTTGAGCAGATCCTTTTATGATATGGTCCCCTTTGCAGGGATGCCAGATTTAGTAAATTAAAATATGATAAACCAAGTTTAAATTTCAATTCAGATAAACACTGAATAAGTGTTAGTATAAATATATCTCATACAGTATTTAAGACATTTATTCTAAAATCTTCATCTGAATTTTAAATTTAACTGGGCATCTTATATTTTACATGGTAACTTGACCACTAGAGAAAGATAAACTTATTAACTTTCAAAATTTAGCCACAGATACTTCAAGCTAGTATATATCACAAAAATTTCATCTGAGATATATAATGTTTAGCCGGGCACAGTGGCGTGTATCCCAGCAGCTCAAGGAGGCCAAGATAGGAGGATCATGAGTTCAAAGCCAGCCTCAGCCAATGGTGAGGTGCTAAGTAACTCAGTGAGACCCTGGTTTCTAAAATACAAAGAAAATAGGGTTGGGGATGTGGCTCAGTGGTTGAGTATCCCCGAGTTGAATCCCTGGTACCCATCCCCCAAATATGACATTTAGAGATTCCTTGAGCTCTATGACCCTGTGCCTCCCCCTCACCCCCCACCCCCCAAGAAATAATCCACTGCCATTTGGGTCTAGGGAGCTTCCCTTTCCTGGAAATTACATCTACAGAATTATTTTGAATGGAGGAGTCTATTGGGAGTAAAAGGACTTAGATGATGCTTTAGAACTTTATTAGCCCCTTGGAAGTTTAGTTTAATAAATTTAGTATATTTGTACTTGTGTATGTATGTATGTGTACATATGTGTGTGTATGTGTATCTCTCACTTGGGTGGGGGTAGCTCATCAGATCAGTTGTAGAAAAGCAAAAGCATCCCCTGATAGGAAATTGACATCAGTGTTGATGGAATCTGGCCCTACAGAGTCAAGTTCTAAGAGGTGCATGGATGCAGGTTTGCAGTTGTCTTGACATATTCCACCCTGGGCTGTGTGAATCCTCAAGATCTTCACTGGAGGCAGCAAATGTAGCATTTAGAGGAGCTGATTGCAGGGCTTTAGCTCATGCTTGGTGACACCACTAGTAGTTAAATGATGATGCTAATAATGATTCAAAACCTGTAGGTGAATTTTCTTTCTTCCCATTCCTGATGTTCCCCAGTGTTTGTCCACACTTCTTCCTTTTCTTGAGAGTAGCTGGGAGAGAATCATGTAGAAAGACAACTAGAGATTTGTATGGTAAACTAGTGTTGCACAGGCTGGAGCTGATTCAGCTACTGCCAATGAATGAACAGCCCCTATGTATCCAGAAGCCATCAACACCGCCTACCTCTGTGGGTATATATTTGTAGGTGATTTGTGAACTTCTTGCCAAACACAATTCATAAACTAAAGATTAATGAGAAGAGGAGGCAACCCAGGGCAAAGCATTAGAAAATCAGGAAAGGCTTTGGCTTTTTGGAGCTGGAGTCACCAGAGGATCCATCCTATTTCAGCTGACCCTGGTGTCTAGCCAAGCCAGAGGCATGGACTGCAGGCCCATTTGGCTCCATCTTCTCCTCTTCCACCCCCGGTGCCCCAGCAATCCTACCACCACTGCACAAGTTGGTGCCAGACTGAAGAATGTAGCAGTTCTCCCTTCCACCCCCTTCTTTCCTATTTTTAGACAAACTTGAAAAACAACCTATTCCCTCATTCATTATTCTTGATGAATAGTAAATTATTCTAATAGCATTGACTGTTCTATTCATTTATTATTTGAGGATGATTAGAAGTGAATAGCTATTATGAAGCCTCACCAGTTCCAAAAATTAGGCCTTAGATTTTTGTGTTTCCTTTTGGCTCCAAGTAATTATCTCTCTTGCTTTCCCCAATTCCATCACACACACCTCTTTCTTCTTTCCTCATCATAGTCTGTTTTGACTCTACAATTAGGTGCCCTGTACACAGAAGTTATCCAGGGAAGTAATGGATGAGCTCTGGAATGGGATCTTTCCCAGGTATCCAGGATTGTAAAACTATGTTTAGGTTCACTAAATCCCCACAACTCACTCACAACTCTATTATTTAAGTGTACAGAATACTGAGGAAGACTTGGCTTGCAGATGGAAATGGAAGCAATTCCAGGATAAACCACATTGCTATTTATAGAATCGTCTATGAGGTTCTAATCTGAGGGTAAAATAATAGGCAGGGTAAAATATATATATTTGTATTTTATTGTTTTTAAAATGAAAATTGCTCCAGTTTTTAGAGAGAATGCTTTCAGTTTCTCCCCATTTAGAATGATGTTAGCCTTGGGCCTTAGCATAGCTAGCTTTTACAATGTTGACATATGTTCTTGTTATCCATAGTTTTTCCAGTGTTTTGAACATGAAGGGGTGCTGTATTTTGTTGAATGCTTTTTCTGCATCTTTTGAGATGATCATATGATTCTTATCTTTAAGTCTATTGATGAATGACATTTATTAATTTCCACATGTTAAACCAACCTTGCATCCCTGGGATGAACCCCACTTGATTGTGGTACACGATCTTTTAAATATGTTTTTGTATTCAATTTGCCAGAATTCTTGAAAATGTTTGTATCTGTGTTCATAAGAGATATTGGTCTGAAGTTCTCTTTCTTTGATGTGTCTTTGGTTTGGGAATCAGGGTGATATGGTCTCATAGAATGAGTTTGGAAGTGGAATATTACTCAGCATTAAAGAGAATAAATTCATGGCATTTGCAGGTAAATGGATGGAGTTGGAGAATATAATGATAAGTGAAGTAAGCCAATCCCAAAAAACCAAATGCCAAATGTCTTCTCTGATATAAGCATCCCGATTCATAATGGGGATTGGGGGAGCATAGGAGGAACAGATGAATTTTGGATAGGGCAAATGGAGGAAACCTGATTGGGAACCTTGGGTAAAGGTGAGGTCATGGGGGTAGGAAAGATGGTGGAATGAGATGGACATCATTACCCTAAGTACATGTTTGAAGACATGAATGGTGTGACTCTACTTTGTGTACAACCAGAGACATGAAAAATTGTGCTCTATATGTGTAATATGAATTGAAATGAATTTTGCTGTCATGTATAACAAATTAGAATAAATTTAAAAATGAAAATTGCTACAAAACCCTTCAATTTGGGTTCCTCTTGGCCTGTAATATCTTTTCAGCTTCTCCATACTACCTCCAGTCTCCACTGGTGGAAATCTAATTTTTCCATGAAGACTTACTTTAATTCTGTCTTTAATTCCTCCATCTCAATTTTTCCCCTTTTGTGACACTGCATCTCTCCCCCGAATGAATGAATCCCAACTGTCCACTGTCCTGTGTAATGACTGATTCATATTTAACAGGGCATTACACATAATGGGGGGTTCTTTTTAGGAAAAGGTATACTATATGAAACACAAAATTAAGCACAAAAGAATATTTTAGGAACAATATCAGTGTGATGAAGTACATAACTCAAACTCTACCCATTTACATAAGCAACAAAACTAATGGCAAAAATTGGCAGAACCAGCCTCTTTAAAACACTGAATACTAATGGAAAACTTGAAGCAATCCAGGGATTTCTTATTCAAGAAAATGGCTGACTCTTGGTGAGAATAATGAGCTTTGGTGGCATTTTAACTTACTCTAGATTCATCCCCAGCTCCTCAGCTCAATGGTAGACTTCAAATTAACAGTCCACATTCCCAGAACTAATACTGGAAATCGAACCAACCTCATTAGCAGAGAACTTGTTTGTTTTGACCAATTTGGCTCGAAAGTCTTATCTATATGTCCCACAACACAGAACACACCTAGACACATCTAGTTCTAAAGCTGCAGTGGGTGGTGGGGAGTAGGGGTAAGAGGTTGAAGTGGGTACATTGTTGAAAACATTTCCAGGTAAGTATTTTAGTTGCTGATTCCTGAGGCAATAAATAACTATTGGAATGAAAAAAGACTAACTTAAACCCTTGTAATAAAGGGTTAGGGAAGGAGATGCTCTTGAAAGAGGTTTTAAAGACTTTGATATATTCTGGGAATGTAGGATATACACATGTTCATAAAAGACCCAAAGAAGCCCTAAGCACCTCTGATTAACCCTGTGCTTCTGTTCAAAAAGGATAAGACAGTGGTAAACTGCCCAGAGAAGTGTCAAAGCCACTCAAACACCACCACAACACATATATACAAAAACCCTCTGAAAAGATTTATATTTCTTTGGTTCCAAAACTTTAAAATATTAGTCCAACCATTAGCTTATCACCAAGCCAATGGAACAGTGACTTAAGTGGCCACACAGACAATATGACTTTACAATATTAGTTCAGGAAAAAAAAAAAAAAAAAAATCAAACAATACTATTCATAAAAGCAACAAAAATCTTAAGAAGGCAGTCTGACTTCTATAGTTACCATATTATTATGGTCAAAATGTCTGAGTTTTACCCAAAAAAATGAGAAATGATAAGAAAACTCTGGAAACACTGAACAAAGAAGCTGCATGGCATATAGGAGGGGGAAAAAAAGTAAAATGTCAGACTTATTCTTATCAATAATTATATTAAATATAAAATATTAGCATCTTCAACTAAAGTCAGACATTAGTTTTTTATTTTGGACAATGTCTCAGGATGTTGCCCATACTGGTTTCAAACTCATGATTCTTGCCTCAATCTCCTGAGTAGCTGGGATTACAGGTTTGTCCAACCATACCTGGCTCAGCCAAATGGATTTTTAAAATATGGTCTAACTATATGTTATATAGGGCCACGATTTAGATCCAAAGTTACAAATAGGTTGTAAACAAAGGGGTAGAAATAGGTGTTCAATGCAAAGAGTAATAGAAAATGTTAGAGTGCCTACATAAATATCAGACAAGAGACATTAAGGAAAAAAAATGATAAAAGAAGCAAAGGAAGACATTAAATGATTAAAAAAAGTCAATCCAGGGGCTGGAGTTGTGGCTCAGTTGTGGAATGCTTGCCTGGCATGTGTGAGGCCCTGGGTTCAATCCTCAACACCATATATAAATAAATAAAAGATCCATTTTCAACTCAAAAAATATTTTTAAAAAAGTAAATCCATCAAGAATGTATAAAAACTATAATCATGTGTACTTAATAACAGACACCAAAATATGCAAAGCAAATTTGATAGAATTGAAGGGAGAAATGGACTGTTCAATAATATTATTTTAGACCTTCATACTGCAGTTTCAATAAAGCATAAGACAAATAGAAAATAAGCAAGGAAATAGAAGACTTGAAAAATATCATAAAACATGTAAATCTAAAAGGCATATACAGAATATGTCACACGATAACAGTACCATATTTTCTACAAAGTACATGAAACATGCCCTAAGATAAACCATGTATTATAAAAATATGTTTTAATGAACTTAACATTGAGATAATGAGTGTTATCTTCTCTGGATAAAATGGACAATGGAATGAAATTAGAGATGAACAGAGAATAAAATTTAAAAAACAGAAAATACTTTGAAGTGGACAAAAAACTGAAATCAACCTACCAACATATGTAATGCAGCTAAAGTAGTATTTAGAGGAAAATTTATTGCTATAAACATTAAAAATTAAAGAAATAAGATGTAAAATCAGTAACCTAATATTCTCTCCTAAGAAAATACTAAATTATTTTTAAAATATTTTAAAAGGCAAACTAAACCAAAAGAAAATAATAAAAGAAAAAAAAAATCAAATAGACAATAGAAAATTTTTTTTAAAAAATGAAACCAAGAGATAGTTCTTGGGCTCTAGCTCAGTGGTAGAGTGCTTGCCCCTCACATGTGAGGCACTGGTTTCGATCCGCAGCACCACATAAAAATAAAGATATTGAATTCAACTATAACCAAAAAAAAAAAAATCTAGTTCTTTGAAAATATCAGTTCAATTGAAAATTTGTAAACTGAAAAAAAAAATAGAGATAAAGCTCAAATTGCTGAAGTCAGATTTAAAAGCAGGACATTTTTGCTGACCTTACAGAAACAAAATGTATCATCAGAAAATTCTATGAACAATTTTAAACCAAAAAATGTGATAACCTAGATAAAATGGAAAAATTCCTAGCAAAACACAAAGCTACCAAAACTGACTAAAAAAAAAAAAGGAAAAAATAGACATATGACATGCTAAGAGATTACTGACAATCAAAAACATTTATTTTTCTCAAGAAAAGTCTAGAACCCTAACCCTTCAAAGGTAAATTTTAACAAATGTTTAAGTAAGAACTTACACTTATTCTCAAGCGCTTAAAAAAACAAAAAGAAAAAGGAAAAGGGAAGAAGGAACACTTCAATTCATCCTATGAAGTTGGTATTAGCCTGATATCAAAATTAGACAAAGATGTCACTAGAAAAACAAATTACAAATATACATTATAAATATAGGTGCAAAAATCTTCAACAAAAATACTAGCAGCTCAAAATCAAAACTACTCTAAGATTTCATCTCACTCCAGTCAGAATGGCAGCTATTAAGAATACAAACAACAATAAGTGTTGGTGAGGATGTGGGGGAAAAGGCACACTCATACACTGCTGGAAGGCAGTATGGAGATTCCTTGGAAAACTAAGAATGGAACTACCATTTGGCCCAGCTTGGTTTATACCCAAAGGACTTAAAAAAACAGCACACTACAGGGACCCAGCCACATCAATGTTTATAGCAGCACAATTCACAATAGCTAAACTGTGGAACCAACCTAGATGCCCTTCAGTAGATGAATGGATAAAACATACATATATACACAATGGAACATTACTCAGCATTAAAAGAGAATAAAATAGCATTTGCAGGTAAATGGATGGAGTTGGAGAATACAATGCTAAGTGAAGTTAGCCAATCCCCAAAATACAAATGCTGAATGTTTTCTCTGATATAAGGAGGCTGATTCATAATGGGGTTTTGGGGAGAGTGGGGGTCAGATCATGGGAGGATTGGAAGAATTCTAGATAGGGCAAAGGGGAGGGTGGGGAATGAAGAGGGCATGGAGGTAGAAAAGAGGGTGGAATGAGATGGACGTAATTACCCTAAGTACATGTATGAAGACATGAATGTTGGGACTATACTTTGTATACAACCAGAGACAAAAAATTGTGTTCTATATGTGTAATATGAATTGTAATTCATTCTGTTGACATATATAACAAATTATAATTTAAAAAAAGAATTAAAAAACACTAGCAGCTCAAACACAGCAGCACATTAAATGTATTACACACTACAGCCAAGTGGAATTTATCTTCGGAATGCAAGATTAGTTTTATGTGTGCTCATGAAAGCATGCTCAGTAGCCAAAACGATATTGAAGGACTTATTCTTCCCAATGTCAGAATTAACCACAAAGCCATAGAAATCAAAACACTGTGGTACTGGCATGAGAATAGACATATAGATCAATGGAATAGAATTCAGAGCAAGAAATCAACCCATTAAACTATAGTCTATTGATTTCAACTGGGGTATGTCAATGGGGGAAAAAAACAGTCTTTTCAACAAAGAGTGCTGAGACATTTGGATATCCACATGCAAAAGAATGATTTTGTAACCCCTAACATGTTTTAGTCAGCTTATTCACTGCTGTGACTAAAAGATGTGACCAGAACAATTTTAGAGGAGGAAAAGTTTCTTTGGGGACTCAGCTTCAGAGGTCTAGGTCCATAGAAGGCTGGCTCCATTCCTCAGGTGGTGAGGCAGAACATAAAGGTGAAAGAGTGTGGCAGAGGGAACCAGTTCAAATGGCAATTAGGAAGGAGAGAGAGAGAGAGAGAGAGAGACCCACTCTTCAGATACAAAATATATACCACAGACATGCCCCCAGTGAACCTCTTCCTCCAGCCACACCCTACCACTTCAGTTACCACTCAGTTAATCCCTAATAAGGGGATTAATTCATTGATTAGGTTAAGATTCTCACAACCCAATCATTTCTTCTCTGAACCTTCTTGCATTGTCTCACATGTGAACTTTTAGAAGACACCTCACATCCAAACCATGAAAGTGTTAAAAAACAAAAACAAAACAAACCCAAATACATCATGAACCTACATCAAGTATTTATAACTATACGATTGGGATGAAACATAAGTGTAAATCAGTTTCCTTGAGTTGGGCCATGATTTTTAACTAAAAGAGATACAATTACAAAAGAAAAAAATGGATTCCATCAAAATTAAAAACTTTCTGCTAGGAACACAACCAAGAAGATGAAGACAACCAACAGAGTAAAAAAATTGCAAACAGTATATACGAAAAAAGTACAGTATTCAAAGTCTATAAAGAACTATTTCTACTATGCCATAAAAAAGAGAGAACCCAATAAAATAATGATCAAAGAATGTAAATAGTCCCAATTTCTCCAAAGATGACATAAATGCCTAATAAGCAAATGAAAAGATGCTAGCTATCATTAATCATTAAGAAATTCAAATAAAAAATAAGATACTACTTCACATTCACTATAATTTTTAAAAATGAAAAACCATCAGACATTGCTGGCACAACTGTAAAGTATTGTAGCCATGGTGGAAAACGGCTCCATAGTGCCACTTCCTTAACATGTTAAACATAGAATTACATTATGAGCAATTCAACTAATATCTGTATGTCCAAGTCAACTAAAAACACATTTACACAAAAACCTGTACACCAATGTTTATAGAACCAGTATTCACAACAGTGACAATATGGAAACAACTCAAATGTCCATCAACTGATGAGTTAATAAGCAAAATGATGTACATCTATACAATGGACTGTTCACCATAAAAATGACGTATTGATACATGCCATAGCAATGTTGAACCTTGAAAACATTATGCCAAGTGAAAAAACAAAAAAATCTGCGCAGTATATGATTCCACGTATATTTAATATACAAAACAGGCAAATGCATGGTGACAGAAAATAGATTAGTGGTTTCCAAGGAACCAAGCGCCAAGGGGGTCTTGGAAGTAGGCATTTTCTTTCTGGGGTGATAGAAATGTTCCATAAGTAGACATTGGTAATAGTTAGACAACACTGCAAGTATTTAAACCCAACTGGCTTGTACAATTAAAAAGAGTTACATGGCCAATTTATGCAAATTTCAAATGAAGATTTAAAACAATTAGATATATGCTAATTAAAATAAAGTATATTTAGGAAAATAAATTATAAATGATATATTAGTAATATTTTTAAAGCTTCCATATACTTTAATATTTATAACACTGAGAAAAATAACTAGGAGTTTATTTTATATATTTTTATATTATTGATATAAACTAATGTTTATGTGACACTTACTTTGTATAACTATAATTCTGTGGGCAAATAATCTGTATACTTCTGTACATTCAGTTTAATACCCTTTGATCACCCTTTTATGCAATACTAATTTTATAATATCATTTTATTTTTTCTACCGCAGAAACAATTCAGTCGGCCTACTGTGCTTGATCAAAATATTTTATTAACATTTGGAGTTAATCAAACATGCAACGTCACACATGGCATTTTTGAACACTGCATAACCTTTTTTTTTTTTTCTACAAACCCAAAACTTCTGGTAAATTTTACTTCTAATGCTTCCCATCAAAAGGAAAAGAATGTATGCTGTGTTTTAATGTAGTAACTACATTTGAAGTATGTGCATCTCTATCCAGAGAAAATGGCTCTGTTTCCATTGTAAGGAAAGACCAGTGAGAAGAAAATCATAGTCAACCCAGATTGTTATGGATTTGACCAACTGTGAATTTAAAATATTCACCCCCAAAAATGTATCTGAATGAACACAGATACAATTTTTTGCTTGTCATTATTTCCTAAGCAATATAAGTATGGAGTATATTAGGTGCTATAAGCAATCTAGAGATGATTTAAAATATGCAGGAGGACCACTGTGGAAATACTATACACTTTATAAAGGGACTTGAACATGCACAAATGTGTCTGCGGAGTATTCTGGAAGAAATCCTCCTTGGTTACTGAGAGACAATTGCATTTAGTTTTGCCTGATATTTTAAAGGGTTTTCCAGATTGACTTCTTGCTCTGCATGTGTGAAATCTCATTCATCACCTACTACTACATCTCTCTTGCGCCGAGATGCACTTCTCTTTTGAGAGTTGCCCACTCCATTAAAAAGTATTGCGTTCCCAAAGAAGAACCCTTGTTCCTGTACATGAGAAGCTTCACTCTTGGAGGAAACATATATTCTAAAGATCCATTTGTAGTCTATTGTACAAACCCTGGGTCAATAATTTACTAATGATTTGAGGCTGACCAAGTTATTTAATCTATCCAAGTCTTAATTTCTTCATCTGTAAAAGAAGCATTGTTAGTGTCCATGCCATAGCATTGTTGTAAAGACAAAAAATAAACTAGTTTTTAAGTACCAAACATGTTGCCTTGCTCATAATGCGTATTGAATATGTGGCAGCTATTAATGTTTAGACTTATGGTGACATTTTATTTACTCCAAAACGGATTTGAATTTTGTGAAAGTGAAACCTATCAAAGGATTTATCTTTGTATTTTCTATACTTGGCACAGGGCTCCTTGTGAATAAGTGCCTAGGAAATATTAAGCAATTGAACTGGGAGAGTTTGGACAAATCTCTCATATGCACAGCTCTTAGCTTTAGACAGTGTGCTGCCCTGCTTTCCAGCATCAATTGCTACACAGAAAACCCTGCCCTCTCATGAGTCGCTCTTGGAGCGAATAGCTATGTTCCTCCTTACTAGCTCTAGCTCTTCTATTTACTGCTGTTCAGCCTGGACAAACGGTTTTATATTCCTATGCCTCAATCTTTTTATCTGTAAACTGGGGATAATCAGTGTTTAATAGGGTTGTTTGAGAATATTAATTTATTTTATCTTTTAAATGTATACTCTGTCCAGGAGCAAAGCCAGACAAGAGAAAAATGTTCAATTAAAAGAACTTATTTATCACCATCAGAATATTCTAGCATTGTGCTGGAAGTTGGGTTTTCAGAGCTCAGTAAAATGCTAACAAACTGTTCTCATGGTCCCTTCTGTGATAATCCTTATTTTATTTTCTAGCTTCTCACACTGCTTATTGCTCATCCTCTGATTACTGTATTTCTCCTCTAACCTCCACCTAGAACACATGAGGCTTCTAGATGGTTCATGTGTTTTAGTGCCAGCTCATGAGGCTATTTACTTGCTTTCAAAATTCCTGACTCTCAACACCTGAACAAACTTTAGATTTGGTAGGATAAGCTGGATAGGAATCCGTCCAAGAAATTTAATGAGAGGACTTAACAAAAGCTAACAGACCACTTCAAACTAATGTTCACCATATGTAACTGTGTGTCTTTCCTCTGGAGACTGAAAATAGAAACATGATTAAGAGAAAAACTTGAGTATCTGTGCAGGAGACGTCTGCAGTGTGGATTTAATTTCAAGAAGCATTTTGATATTCCACTACCATTTTAATGAATTGGTAGTTTGTTTGTTTGTTTTTTGAGTATCACATTACTTTATGAAGTAAATATTTTTATAATCCATAGCTCCAGGCATCATTTCTAAGAAGAGTGAATCTTATTTTTCCCTTTGACTTGGGTAAGGTCATTGATCCACACAGGTCCTGAAATTTCTTCTATTCAATCTATTTTTTAATTTAGGATCTCTACTCACTGCTAGTTTTCAATTTTTTAATTTGTTTCTATTAAACATCAGTGAAAATGATAAAACCCAATCTCTCCTACCCACTTCTTTGTAGAATTATTTCATGCATTCATTTATTTAATGCATCTCTGTGTATGTTTACACAAGAATTGGAATTACATGTTCCTGCCACCTCCCCTCCCCCAAAAGAAGTGGTTTGGACAATTCTATTGAGAAGTCAGCCTAAAGGGTGACTGTCACCTGACAGGTATGGCAATTTCTGCATTGGATTACCATCAAGGCAATCCAAGATAGGCACAGGTAGAATGTTCCAACATACTATATGCCTCCACACTCATTTATTGACTTACCATGAGTAAATTGGTTGCATGTGTAAGCTCTGGCATCATTTATTAGGAAGATAAATGAGAGTAATTAAGCTTCAAGGCCATAAGTGCAAAAACTTTTTGGAATTAGTGTGCTATTAAAATGACTAAGTGCCTGGCTCTGCCCAGGTGAGGTGTGCGCTTTCACCTCCAGCTCTGCTTCTTGGAGTGACCTCTTCTGACCCTTCTAACCAGGCACATTGCTTCCATGAGGTAAATATAACCCTTCAAGCAATGCCATAGATAGATGACCAGTTTGTTGCCGCAGCCATCTTTAGCAAGATCATTTAGTGTCAAGCTAGGCCGGTGACAAATGTTGTTATCTTTTACTTAACGTATGTTAATCTCTTCCCTTGAATAAATCGATATGGATCAACAGTCACTGCAAGAAGACTAGTGGTCACCTCTTTTTATAATGTGTACTCAGGCTTGTCTTTCTGTAGAAATAAAAAAACTTAGGACTTAATCATTTAAAGCAGCTACAAAGGAATTATTAAGATCATATTTTCTCAACTCTTTACAATCTATATGAGCCAAGTCTCTCAGATCTTAACCAGAGCCGACAAATTAAAATAGACCCGAAAGAAATGTATTTAACTTACATTTTGATTTATAAGTTTACTCAATACCTGTGTAGTTTAGCAACTTCGGGGTGTGAAAAATGTTGTATGCCATAGAATTACCATGAATGTTTAAATTAGCACCATTTGTTATTGTTCATGATCTGAGCTCCTACTATGCATCAAAGGACTTCACTCAACACAATGTCACACCTGACTTTCCTGGCCAGGGCTTTCACATTCTAAACTGCACAGGCATTATTCCTCATTTCAGGTCTTTCTATGAACCCTTTATTTTGGTGTGCACAAAACACTTTGCTTCCAGTGAAGTGACAAACATTTTCACAATGCTATTTTTTCCCCAAATGAGTGGTTTGAATATATGAAGAAAATGTCAAACGAGACATCTTTTGATGGTGGGATAAAAAGATGCAGAACTTCAACAAAACAGAAGGCCATACTAAAGAAGCATCATTATTCTTAGTTAAATAGGACATTCTAATTATAACCTTGATGCTTTTATTATTTTATGAAATTAAATTTATTAGACACATTTTCTTACCTCCTTTCTTGCCCCTAAAATTTCATTTCCATGTTTGGATAGGAAAGAGAAGGAAGAAAGAAATTCAGGAAGGACTACCTTTAACAGGCTCAGTGATAGTTTTAAGAGAGTTTTTGCATCTTGTTCCTAAAGAAGTCACTGAGCAACCCAGGACTCTCTACCCCAAAACTCCATTTATTGGAAATTATATAGTTTGGCCCCTCATTATTCTTCTGTCTTAACATGATTCTATAAAGGTCTGATTTTTATGTTTCTTTACCCCCATTGTACATACTGTGAACTTTGAAGCATTATATATATATGTGTGTGTGTGTGTGTGTGTGTATATATGTGTGTGTGTGTGTGTGTGTGTATATATGTGTGTGTGTGTGTGTGTGTGTGTATATATATATATATATATATATATATATATATATATAAATTTAGATCAATATATTTGCCTTCTTTGTCTTAATTATATAAAAAAAAGAGGTGGGAGGTTGGCTCAAAGGAAAAAGTAGAATGGGAAAATCTATATGAAAACAGGAATCAATTAAAGAAGAGATCATGAAGAGATTTTCAAAGATCCTGTCTTGTTTTCTTCCCTTTTCATTGTTAGGTTTGAGATTTAAGAGCCTTTGCACCAACTAGAACACAGCTTAACAGCATCTTGCTTCACCCAGCTTTGAATTTTTAAGCACATTTGTTTTATAGCTTAACATCGAAATCACCTTTGCAACCACTGCCATTCTTGGAAAGTGAGAGCATCCGACTCTACCAAAGCAAGCTCTCCAAGAGAAACCAAGACTAGAAGCAGAATTCCTGTGACTTAAGGAAGAATTTTCAATATTTCCATTCCTGGCCGTGCACCTGCCTCCTCTTGCCTGCGAGTGGTAACACTCCAAGTGTCCCTCCACACAAATGTCCACCAGCATTTGGGAACTTGTTAGAAATGTTTTTCTTTTAAATTAGAAAAAGGAGAACTCTGATGGGAATTATTTATGGTTAAAATTTAAAAAAAAAAGATACCCAGAACTCTATTTCCATGAAAAGCAGGAGCTTTTCACCGTATCTATAATACTTTAAACTCTTTGACAAAATTCAACCCTTGCTTTTTATGAGACTTCCACCTCTCCTTCCCTATACTTAAAATAAAAATGGGCAGTAAAGGAAAATAAGAAGGAAACAGAGAAAATAACAGTAAAATATTATCTGAGGCTTCTTATTCCAGAGGTTTGGCATATACAATTCTATGAGAAATTGGTTTTCCACATCTACTTCACTTAAATAAGTTCTGCCTATTCTTTAGTGCTGTATCAGCCGAGATGACTTTCTCAAGGGAAATGCTCCATAGACATTAAGCAAACAAATGTTCATCTTCCACATCAGATCGTGTTCCTGTAGAGGCCAGGACTGCTTTGCTCACCACATTCCCAGCACTTAGTGTAGAATGAAGCATCCAGAATATATTTGCAAATGGAAAAAATAGTAGTTTAGAGACCGGTGGTTAATAAGCACTCATAGGCCCCATTTGTGAGTCCTGTTACTCCTAAAATAATACTTAACAGGTGAGTTGGGACAAATTATCCGGAAGCTCTTTTGTCAATATTACTCCTCGCCTAGAGCATGGCAAATAAAATACATGGGCAGGAGGGAGATTCCTACTTATAATCCGTAAACGGAAGTGTTCTAGAATTTGATTAATCTGTCACTCAAATAGAAAATCATAACAAATGCAAAATAATAACTATTTAGAAAATGTTCCTATCTTAAGAAATAATAAAACTGAGGATCATTTCTTGTTTCAACATTTACTTTCTTTTCATTCTATATATCCAACTTCTTCTCCCAGTATTTTTCCAATCAACAAGTAATTGTTTTCATATCCCATCACATTATAAGCCCTATAATGCAACTTCACACTGCCTATCCTATTTTCATATAGCCATGCTTTTTGAAGGAGGAGCTTAAAACTAATGCCTTAACTGATTTCTGGCCCCACCACTTAGTAAACAAACAAGGATCCCTACCTCTTATTTGTGGTATCTGGCTTTACTGAAAAATCATTCTTTATTGAAAATTCTTTCTATTGTGTCTTATACAACATTATTTCTCCCTGGTTTTTCTTGTGTCCCTGTATGGCCACCCTTTTCTTGGTCTCTTTTGTAGGCCTCTCTTTTCCCACCTGCCATTTAACTGTTAGTATGCCATAAAGTTCTCCAGATTACCTTTTGCTTCTCCAATTTCACACATGCTCCTCGGGAAATCTCATCCTTATACAGATAGATGGACATAATGACGATTTCCAAATCTAACTTGCTAGACCAAATCTTTCAAGAAGATATCCTTTGGTTCCTCCATGTGGATATCTCATAATTATCCCTAACCTGACATGTTCAAAGCTAGAAATCTATAAATAAGCCTTTACTTCTTTTGCCTTACCCCTCACATATATCTGTCTCTATATTCTATTTAGTGTCATTCAGATCTTTTCTCCTTTTCTTCTTCCTCCCAGAGTAGAGTCTTCTTTCAGGCTATTTCTCAACTGCCTTATTCTCATTAGTACCTTTTCACTGGTCTCCAGTTTACCAACCCTAACTCCTCTGCCATAGGGCAAAGGCTATATAACTTAAGCATGGCATGTATAATAAATAGAATAAATACCATTAATTCATCCAAGAAATGTATACCTTAAGGTAATATGCACCCTCTACTATAATTCTAGGATTATGAAGCAACGTTTAGATTGATAATTTGATCTCTAGAATATGCCTAAATCACTCAAAATATTTTTATTTGGGCTATCATACCTAGGTAGGTATCATAATAAATTACAAATTCTAGTATATATTTCTTCATGAATTTGGTAAACAAGAATCTATTTTCTTTAACCGGAAAAACTAATAATTTTAAGCCCTAAAATGTGCAAAGCTTGGAATTAAGATAGAATCTGGCTGCTCATGACCTGTACTTGCTTGCTAATATCCAATTAGTCCCTGCCTGAATATCCTGTCTATTAGTGTGCTAATATCCAATGAGTCCCTGCCTGAATGTCCTGTCTACTGGTCTTGGACACTTAATGACTGTGGTATTAGTTATGTTATTTTTAAAGAGCAATGCAACAAATCATCTCTTCCAAAAGTATCAACCCCATAACCTTCCCAGGTCTAAAACTGTCAAATATTTAATTGTGTTGGATGAAATCAAGGAGGAAAAGCTTTATAGGAAGTCTATTACTTGTTAGCAGCATTCTCGAAATCACCTGGAAAGAGATGCTATTCAAGCCCAAGAGCACCAAATTCATGATTATATTTAGCATAATCTTGAATAAGTTGAGGGATAGATCACATAGTTTTTTCCTAAAAGTATGTACTATACCTTATAATCACGTAACTTCTGATCACTGAGCAAATCCAAGATCAACAAATTGCATCAGAGACAGATGATGTGGTACTTGGCATATGCCCAGACTTGTCTGTGTGCAAAACTACACCAGCCGGGAGTTTAAGAATACATTAGGCTGCCAACAAGATTTCTTGAACTGCCAAGCTTTCTCCCTTCCATTATTTGAGTGACTTCAGAAGCCATCTCATTTCTATAAGACTCTCTAAAATGTCTTTAGATTCACCCGCTTCTACCCACTTCTAAGCAGTTGCCATACATGGAACCCTCTTAGAAAGTAACAACAGCATGAAGTTTGGAATCAAAGAGGACTCAAATACCAGCTCCATCCTTTCCTTACTTACTCCCTGTGACCACAGTGAACTAGACAACTTTTTTAAGACACAATTTCCTCATCTGTAGAGTAAAAGTAACTCTTGCTCAGCTCAGGAGATGTTATTTGGATACAAGGTAAAAATAAGTATCACATAGCCATGTTTTAGATGTATTCATATATATTCTTTACAAGATTACCAACATCTTATAGATGAGGACATTGTGACACAGGAAAAGTTACATGTGTAAGGTCATCTGGCTACTAAGTGAAGGAGTTGGAATTTGAATTTAGGCAGTTTGGCTCCAAAGTCTACTCTTAATTTACTGCATATATTAAGGACCAAGCATAATGAGATATAGATGTTAAATGTCTTACTGGGATACATTCAGTAGCCTTTAATAGATTTTCTTAATCCAGGTGATGTTCCCTTCCAATTTTTCATGCAAGTTTTTCCTAGAGTCAACTCTCTAAAATGCAGGTCTGATTAGAAAAATACATATGGGGGTGGGGACTTAACCATATTTTCTCATTGCCTAAGAGAAAAGGCCTATACTCTTAAATATGGCTTTCTAAGCCCTCCACAATATGGTTGCTACCTACCTTTCCATAATCACTTTGACATTCTACATCTCAGACACATAGTATCTTGTGCTCCTACCTCAGTTTGCTATTTCTAATTCCCTTTTATGATTCATTACCTCCTCAATGCAACAAATCATCTTTTGCTTCTCCTTTTGCTCTAGTCAAGTTCCTATTCAGCCTGCAAGGTCAAACTCAAATTCTATTCCTCTGCAAGATATTCCTATTGCCTTAATTCTTCACAAGGATGGCCCATTCTTTCCCCCGAACTCTAGAGCAGTCTGTTTATACATAATAACAAGCACATACACAATCACAAGCACATGCAATCCATTGTATTCTCGGTGACCTTCTTGGGTCAAATTCAAATATGGTATGAATAATCTCTTTGGGAAAGTGCAAGGAAATTCCCCTTCTGTTTGGGAGGGAGGAGTTGGGGTGGAAAAATAGAGGTTGCTGTACTTCTTCAAAAAGTACTGAGAGTATTCCTCCACCCTTCCTACTTCAAGGAGAGTAAAAGCCTTTCAATGTTTTCATCTATTTTTAATGACTGGAGCCTTCCTGAAAGGAATTCAATCTCTTAGAGAAGGAAGTTACTGAATAAACTTTGTGTTTGATGGATTGATAAAGGAAAGCAGCCAAATCCCCAGGCGCCTGCCTGGGATTCATAAGAGGATGAATGGTTACATGCTCCTCAGGACAAAAAAAATGCCTAAATTCATGTAGGCCAACCGTGCTCGAGTTGGTAGGACTTTGGTGAATAATGAGTGCAAATGTCTGAAAGTTCCTGAAACTAAGTAATAGGGGCTAAATAAACAGTACAGAGGGGTGGTCCCCTAAAAAGAACTCCCGGCACAAGGACTAGCAACACTCGAATTCTCTAGGGATACCATGGGATACATATGAGGCTAAGGTAGCCATGGCAAGGTCAAATTTCCCCCACTTGAATGTGGCTGACTAGTGTAATTTGCTTCTGGTCTGTGTTAGGACCAAGATCCTTCAGTAATTCAGGTGAATCCCAAGAACATGATAATAGGTTTCTTCCCAATATGGCATCTTGGGTTTTCACTTAAATTCTCACTTTTTATTTTTCAAATTAAAATCTATGTCATAGATTATGAAACAATTCAAGCTTTCTACATATAACACTTAGAATCATGTCTTCATTTCTGTGAGTTTAATCTCCTATCTTCTGAATAGGTCCACATCACTCCATCTTCAACCAGGTTAGTCTAAGATACTATTATCCCTCAAGTGGAAACTGTCTTAACCCAACAAGATTCCTTGTTTCTACCATTTTAAAACAAAATTCCAATTATACCACCCTTTTAATTAAAAAATGTTAATGGCTTCTCATTGGTCTTTGAAGACAGAAATCCACAGTTCTCAGCATGATCCAGCACCTGCCTGCCCCTTAAGTTTATCTTCTACCTCTGCTCTGCCTCCAGCCACTTTGGCCTTTCAGTTGTTCCCAAGTACCTCCCAGCCTCCCCAGTATCCCTAGGGAGCCAAGCCCATTTTTATTTTCTTAAATGGAACCTTTCTATCTGGGAGAAAATCCAATCCTATTTGTCCTTCAGATCTCAGTTCAAATGTCATGTTGGGGGCTTTCCAAGGATCCTCTCTGCTACCTCCACCCTCATACACACAGACATTCAAGCACGATTGGATTGCAATGCTACTTGCCCTCATAGCCTTTTATATCACAGTACCCACTATAGTTTTCAAATATATATTTTTGTGATTTCCTCCCCCTAGTGGCTACGTTGCTAACAAACATTACAATATACTTCATGAGGGAAGGGCTTGTTTAGTCCAGATTCAAACATTTATCCTTCATGACACTTATCCTTGATTGAAGCCATTTAGATAACAAGTCCAACTATGCATAATTATAAAAATTTTAAAAGATTATTGGGGTAAAAAAAAGAATATTGTGGTGCTACATTGATAGAGATGAAATTAAATGAGAATTAAGCTCATGACAGAACAGCTAGCTCTTTAATGGAATTTGGAATATATGAAACTAAGACCTAGATGCTGGAACTTATCGAGATGGGATCAGGGCAGATATCCATGGTTTTAAGAAACTCAGGAGTTAATAAGTGGATCTCCAAAATGTAAAGTGAATCCTCAAGCAAGAGATATAAAGTCAGAAATGTTTTTGCATTAGGATGGCAGATCAGACACAAGGGTAAGATAGTGTTATGGGCCAGGCTAGGCAATGACCAAACAGACTCCATTTTATCCCAAGACTAAATATCATGTAAGAAATGCTTCTCCTGTGGAAAGCCCCACATTTTTACCCATTAATAGTTACCCAGCAATTCTTATACAATGTAAAATTGTTCTTTTTGCTTTCCGTATTTCTTGGGCAATGTACCTTGTCAGAAATTAATCGTCTAGATATTAGTAACCATTCTCTAACTTGTACTCAACTAGGGTCATTTTGACTCACTTCCTTTCTGCTTGCTTGCTGCTATGCCAACCTGGAAAGTCCTGTAGGAAATACCAATGTACCCATTGCATTGTCTCGCTAACTGCCCAATCCATCTTCTATACTTAGCTTGCTTACATTGGCTAAACCCCCAAACGTCCCTTTTGTGTTTTTTTTTTTTTTTTTTTTTTGGCTTAAATATGAGGCCAACTGAAGGTGGGCAGGTCACTCTGACCATCTTGCTCTTAGAGTGTCCGCTGCTGGCCAGCAATAAAGGCTTAATTGGAATGGCAATGTGTGGTCTGAGAGTTATTTGAGCATCTTGGTATCAGTATAACAATAGCAGGGCATATAATTTATAGTAACTATTAATATTACTATAGAACATCTAAAGTTTTTTTTTTTGTTTTGTTTTGGGGTACTAGAGATTGAATTCAGGGGAACTCAACCACCGAGCCACATTCCCAGACCTATACTGTATTTTATTTAGAGACAGTCTGAGTTGTTTAATCTAGTGTCACATTTTTATTGTTTTGTTCCCAGAAACAATTAAGGGAACTTTCATAAATACTCTGACTTCCATTCTTTTTTATTCAGGTCTTCATTTTTTTTTCCCCCAACTACAGATTCTCCTCCTCCCATGTTCAGTAATACAATGACAAGCAGCCCTAGAGGACAGCAGCTTCAGTCCATGGTTTGTCCATGTCCCTTCTACTCACCATTGTAGGTATGCTGGCAGGCTGCCCACTGTCAGTGTCTGAGATTTTTTGCCTGAGGGCATTCTCTGAGCTCAAGCTGCCCTGCCAGAGAAGGCTCAAAGGACCAGAAATTAACTCCTCCTTCTCAATCCTTAGCAGCTCTCAACCAATGACTGGTGGCAAGCGCTGCATGAATACCAACCTCCTCACTCTGTGGTTTGAATAATTCTGAGGCTTATGCTCTACGCTGGCTTCCAGAGTTGTCCAGTGGGAACAAGTTCCAATTATTCACAGTGAAAGTCTGCTTGATAACACACCCATTGTGAATGTTCTTGCTTTCCTTGTCTCACTTCCTCACTACTTTACTGTTGTTTCACCTCCAAAATAAGCTACTTACATTTTACCTCTTTGTCTCAGGTTTGGCTCTTGAAGGAATCCAAACCCAGACCTTAAAGAAATAACATGAAAACTCCTATAGCATTTATTCATGTTGTTTTGGCTGTTCTGCATGCCTTTCTCCTTAAATTACTTGTGCAAAGAGACCATTTGTGTCTCTAACACATTCATCACTTAAAACAGTACTCTATAGTTTGCTCTATGAGATGGTGAAATAGAAGTGTTAATGATAACTTGCATAGCACATTCATGCTAGGCACCATGCTAGCTATTTATATATTTACTCATTTCTTTCTTGCAACATTCCTATGAGGAAATGCATTGACCTAAACAGCCTCACATTAAATGCAAGTCTATTCAATTTTAATTGACCTTTGCTAAGGATCAATGGAACAATCAAAGAAGTACCCATCACTTACTCAGCATCAGGATCTGAAGTGGCTTAACTATGGGATGGGGCTTTTTGTTTTCTGCATTGAGATACACTGGCTTTGAATTACCAGACTATCAAAATGTGTGCAGTACAAGCTCACAGAAGATAATTTTCAGGATGTCCCTATTTTTATATTTCCTCCATCACCTACCTGGAGAGTCCATGTTTGTTGCCAATTTCCACTCTCCAGGGGAGCTAAGACTAAAATCTAAAATTTTTTAGGTCATTTTACATCAATCAATCCATGCAGATCAAGTATATCCCCCTAGAAGCCTTTTTAGGCCAGAACTTAAAAATGAGAGGACCATAACACACCCTCCTGTTGTTTTCCAACTATAAAAAATATTTGTATGTTTTATGGTCAGGTAAGAATCAGTTGGAGCTTCTCTGAAGGAGGGAGTAACTGAGCTACAGGCCTGCTGTTAGTTCCCTCTTCCCAGATAATTACAGTAAACCCTCCAATACATTGTTGAATCCATGGGTGTGGATTCAACAATGGCAGATAGAAAGTATTTGGAAAAAAAAAATTCCAGAAGTTCCAAAGAACAAAACTTGACTTTGCTGTGTGCCAAGAACTATGCTGAGTCCTCATGAATGAAGTGATGTGTCAGCTTTGTATTAGATGTTATAATTAATCTAGAGATGACTTAAAGAATACAGGGATATGTGTGGGTTTTGAGAGATACTACATCATTTTATATAAGCGACCCAAGCATTTGAATAAACTGAGGTTCCAAGAGATGACTTGCCTAAGGTCACATAACTAGTGAGTTTGGAAATGACCAGTCTTGTGGTCTTTGAAATTTATACAATTAACTACTCTAAAAGAAATATAATAGGGGGCTGGGGATATAGCTCAGTCAGTAGAGTGCTTGCCTCACATGCACAAGGCCCTGGGTTCAATCCCCAGCACCACCAAAAAAAAAAAATATATATATATATATATATATATATATATATATATATATACACATATACATATATATATTATATATATACATATATAAAATATATGTATATATATATATTATAGGTAGTACTCAAGAACTATTATATTGCCTGTGGTTTTATCATGAATGATTTAGTCTGATTTTTGCATTTTCTTTCTCCCAATAAACCAGGAAGAAGAAGATTTTCTACTCACTGCTAAGACATGGTGGTGATCAGTTTTCAAATTGAGAAAGCAAAGAGCTGCAGCGTTATGGGAAGAAGAGATGCCTAGATGGTACAATGCATGGCACAAACCATTTTGCAGAGTATATTAAAGGAAAAAAATTCCAATTATCACAAAAATCTGCTGTTCCTTTGTAAAGACTCTGTACTTAAGAGTCAGAAATTTTAGCCAATGCAGGCAGAGATTCAGAATCTTCTGAAGCTAATATTAAAGCCCTTCCACCTAGAAGTGACTATTGCATCACAAATGGTACATAATACATATGATGTGAACAGTGAAGGGGTGGAAAGTTTCTTAGAGAAACTTCTACAGCTGAAAGTCTATCCTTAGCCATGCCTTGGGAAGGGTTCAATCACTTAGGGGAAAGATGGTTAACATGAAAGTAGACATTTCCATTTGATATATTTAACATACATCAATAATGTTATAGCTAATTGTAGTAACTTACAAGTAGTCCATACTTTAAAATGGTAATTTCGTTCTGTTTAAACCTTTTGTTGGTTGGAATTTCAGTGTTAACATATCAAGTATTGGTTTTAATAAACACTTAAGCTCTAGACCAACAAGAACAATAAACATTTTGGTACTTCTAATTGTTAAGTCATGTAAGCAGTACCCTTTTTGTTTTTAGCTAAACTTGCTCTTGGCTAGGCCCATTATCGTGTTATCTGTGACACCTTTTCCACAGGAATGCACTCTGGATTTTTCTTGAAGGAAACAATTGCTTCACTGATTTTTTTTTTTTTTTTTTAGTTTGTCCTACCAAACATGCTACCCCAGAAAAATATCATTTTTATGAAGGATGATTCTGATGGGAAATTAAAACAGTCACAGATGTCTCAATTATATTTATATTCTTTTCTCACAAACTATCAAAACTAGAATTTTTATCCCTTCACTATCCAAGAAACTAAGGACTAAAAATTTACATTTGCCAGTTCACCTCCCTGTCACCTTCCTGGGTTTTGATGTAATGCAACAGAATGATGGCTCCTATTTAATTAAACAGAAATCTGGATTAACTCCAGCTGTGGGCCATGCAATCAGTCCTCATGTGAGCAAAAAGGGGTGTAATCCCTGGCCCATAGATCATTCCTGCATGGAAATCTGCTCTCACTCAAAGCCATTCGCAAGCCACTGAAAATGATTTCCCCCCCCTGGTATAAATTACTTAGAACGTGCAGCTGTCCTCTATCCCCCGCCCTTTAAAAAAAAAAACTAGAAAGGCTACAAGAGCTTGATTTGTCCTCTTCCTGTAAGTACTTTTTAATCAAAAGAGGCCCTGCCCTGCCTGTTGATACATCCTCTATTTCTTTGTTTGCTCCAAGAAATGCTATAGATGTGGTTTGCTGCTCAATGCATTTTTTACACATGCGTCTCTCCAGATGGGTGTAATTTGATTCTTTGATACATATTGAACAGATTTTTAGAAACAGCTTTTTTAGAGGCAGATTTTTGTTGCAATATGACTTCATCTTTCTTCCAAAAGGAGGTATCTTGATCTTTCTGAATTGTGAATGGGTTTACTCACAAAACCCATCCTTTTGATACCTAAGCCTGTAAGAGCCTGTTATAGATTTAGGCCAACTACCATCAATAAAAAGAGTAAGAATTTGTCTGTTTTGCTGGGGTTGATGAACAGTAGTTTGCCAAAAAGGAAGTGTAAATAAAGCCCTTGGGACTACTCAGAGGATGGAGTGTGTAAATATGAACATATAGAGCAACTCAGTTATTATATGCAATTTAGATGAGGATGCACTGAGCTTACAGCTGTCTTCATTGTTTTACTAAGGATCAGCGGTAGAGCATCTTCTTGCCAGAAAGAGGGAGAGGGTGGGCAGAAAAGGATCCAAAGATATTTTGGACTGGTATAGTTATTCTTGATGTCATCTTTGGAAAAAAATAAATAAAGTATGAGACTTTATCCAGCAAGTTTCATGGTTTGTATAATTCTGCAAGCTAAGTTCATATTTCTGTTACACATGGAAGGTTTTGCATCCCAGTGTTTTGCAGTGTCAAGCAGTCAGAATGTAGATTGGTTTGTTTTTTTGAAAATAATTTTTCAAAAATAAATTAGCCAGTCACAGTAGCACATGCCTGTAATCCCAGCAACACAGGCCACTGAAGCAGGAATATCATAAGTTTGAGGTCAGTCACAGCAACTTAGTGAGACCTTGTCCCAAAATAAAATTTTAAAAGGGGCTGAGAGTAAGGTTCAGTGATAGAGGACCCCTGGGTTCAATCCCCAGTACTGCAATAAATGAATGAATGAAATAAAATAAAATCAACTAATTGAAAGTCTGCCTGCCAGGCTGGGGATGTGGCTCAGTGGTAGAGTCCTTGCCTAGCTGTGTGAGGCCCTGGGTTCAGTCCCCACCACTGAACAAAAGAAAAAGAAAAGCCTACTTGACTCAGATTCTTCTGATTGCTGAAACTCATCTGCTAAAGCAAACTGAAGTTTCAAAGCTTAGTTCTTTGAGTAGCAGAGTTCAGCTTTGAGACAAAACTCCAAGATAACACAACTGTGGCTTCCTATCCCTTGAAATGGCAGTGAGAGGAAAGGCGGTATAAAGTTCTCTTCTAGACTGGTGGTTCTCAGCAGTGACTGCACACTAAATCACAACAGGGAGCTGTCATGAGACCAGAAGTGCTTGGGCCTCACAGGTCCCAGTGGGGACAAGGTATCAGTCATTGTTGTTAGGTCCCCATCTGATTCTAAATGCAACTGGGTTGAGATCCACTATCATTGAGACACTTTTTAAATAATTGGCTCCAGATTTCCAGATTTTCTTTTGATTGTTAGAGAAGACCTTGATTGCTCCGTTATATGTTTTGCACTAGCAGCAAACCTTAATTCGCACACAAAAAAAATCTAAATTCTAACTCAATGAGACAGGATTAGCCTTTTCCTAGTTGGGGGTACATAGCAATGCAAAGTTCAACTGTGAAGGTAGCAGGTGCTAGGCCTTGTGGAATCCATGAGACAAGGTATAGATGGCCACTGTGTAACAGTTGCTGTATCATATCTCATCACCACTGCAATGCCTGCAGCATTGGCAATCTGAGCAATGAAGCCAAGTGTACCTTCTTTTTAAAAAAAAAAAAAAAAATCCCAAGTGCATTGTTTAGGCTAGTACCATCTTAATGGAAGACAAATCTAGTTGACCTATTATGAATGAGATAAAAGATACAAATTGGTTACTTGAGGCCCCAAATAGAACCATAAAGGTCGTCATTCACCTGACCTGACAGCCTCTGGGTTTTAGTGAACATGATCAAAGATACTTTAAGGCCATAGTTGTATCTTGGAAAAATACCAACATATCAAATACCTATTTTATCATCAATTTTCACTATAGTTTAAGAGATGTTTATTTTGACCTACTGTTTTATAACCAAAGGTATACCAATTTGAAAAATTAAAGAAAAAATCTAGCTTAATATGTTTTAACTGATACATAAAACAAAAATCGTACACATTTTGGGGCACAGTGAGATGTTTTGACATATGTGTATGTTTTGTAATGTTTAAATCAGAGATTCATTACTCACTGGTTATGTGGCATCAGGGAAATGAAACATAAAATAATAAAAACAGTAAGGTTAGATATATGCTAGGGCTTCATGTGTTTGATCTAATTTTTAACCAGAAAAAAAAATTTTATCCAACTTCTAAAAATGAGGTTTGGTGATGTTAGGCAAATTATCATCCAGCTCTTAATTAGCAGAACCAGGTTTGAAACCCGTGTTCCTATGGCTTCTGAGCCAGTGTTACTGCTTATTATGTGATTTTTAGCATATCCTTGCTCTATTCTAGCCTGGAAAAAAAATGTGTTATTTCTGAGTTACCTTCAGTTGAAAATACCATCTAATACTATTTTAAATTTCACTTTGAATCACTCATCCAATCCTAAACAATTTGCTAAGTAATTGATGCTATATAAATAACAGAAACTCATGTTCAATTTTACAATGTTTGCTGAATAACTGATCCAAGTAAGGGATTAGGTGAGAGAAATAAAATACTAACAAATAGTCCCTGTGCCTTAAGAAGCATTCAGTTGAAGCGTTATAGGATATTGTATGTTTACTTTTAAGAAGCCATAGAACAGACAGACGATGCATGTAAAGCATGGACATTTTTTGTAGTACATAGAAACATCCTTTAACTGATTTCATTATTTCATATCTTCTTGTGTCAGGTGCTGTACCCAACAATAAACAAGATTTTCTTGAATAAATGTAACTCACATAATGACACTTGAATCATGGATCACATTATGCTCTCCAGTTTCCCATTTGACTTGTACATTTGGGGGTTTGCTCCTTGCAGAAGGGAGCTGGCAGGCCAAGTTCGCCATGTCAGCAACATTGGTGTCAGCCTCTTTGACAGGAGTTGGAGGGAACCCAAATTCCTACCAGTGGACTCACAGCTTTGAGTTAAGGCTTTGCTAAAATATCAGTGTGATATATCAGATGGCATAAGTCATACAGCTCATCAATGCCATTTGAGCACATGTTGGAAGAACCTTTTGTCCAGAAGAATTCAGAATCCCTAAGGGAATTAAAAATCAAGATAGGGAAGGTTCAATAATGTGTGAAAGAAATGGATTAAGTCCAGAATCGGGAGATGACTAAAAATAGTAGGATCTGGAGATGAAGATCATGTTGGTCATAGTATGCAAGTCACATTTGGTGAGGGATGTTCCCAAAGAGACTATAAAAGGGGATGGGTGATACCATCTTAGTTTGGGTTCTTCCAGAAGCAGAGTTTGAGATGAAACTTTTAGTAGTTCATTTGAATTTTATCCCAGGATGTAGGAGTGAGGCAGTGGGGACCATGAGATGGGGAATTGCAAAAGCAATGCTAAGATTTGGATATAGCTTCACTGTGCCCCCAAAAGTTAATGTGCTGGGAGCCTGGTTCTGTGTGGTAGGATGGGAGATGGTGAGGCATTTAAGAGATAGGTCTAGGGCTGGGATTGTGGCTCAGAGGATTCTACCTAGCACATTTGAGTCCTGGGTTTGATCCTCAGCACCACATAAAATAAATAAAGGTATTGTTTCCAACTACAACTAAAAAATATATTTTAAAAAGAGATGGGTCTAGTTGGAAGTCCTTAGGTCACTGCAGAGCTGTCGTAGAACCCTAAGCTCTATGAGAGCGAGAGTTGTTAGCAAGCCCAACCCCAGTACCTCTTCTACTTTGGAGATATCCTCTCTTCCTACCATATGTGCTCCAGCTGTTGTGACGCCATTGATCACAAGGTCCTCACCAGAGCTAAGCTGATGTCACCACCATGCCTTTGAACTTCTGCAACTGTAGACTCAGAAAGTTAGCAGGCCCTAATCAACTTAGTGACATCCTGCCTCAAAAATAGAGG
Organism: Marmota flaviventris; assembly: GCF_047511675.1. NCBI lineage: Eukaryota > Metazoa > Chordata > Mammalia > Rodentia > Sciuridae > Marmota > Marmota flaviventris. Next base: position 68,743,416 of record NC_092512.1, read on the forward strand.
GGGAGGGCAGGATGTGGCTTAGTGGTTAAGCACCGATGGGTTAAATACCGGATACTAAAACATTTTTTTAAAAAAGAATGCAAAGCAGAGATACTAAGTGGATATATTGGAGATATGGGTACCCTGCACACAAAACTACCTGCCTATGCCAAAGAGGCCGTGTGCTCTCCAAGACCATGCCAGACCTGCCCAGTTGCCAGTTTTGCCAAGAACAAGATCAGAACTTTGTCATCTCCACTTTTAGTTTATATTAATAACTAGAAACATCATGACTTTAGTAGATGCCATGAAAAAAAAATAAATTCATATTCTCTGTTCTGTCTTCCCTGGCTCTGAAAATTAAACAGAATATTCTCTCTCAAAAAAGTCACTCATTAAAAAGCAGGCCAGTAGACACTTTTCCAACAGAAGGCAATTTCCTTTTGAACAGTGTAGACAGAAACTGTTTCTTTCACACTCTGTTCTTTGACCTCGATGATAGCAATTAAGACCATCTTCCTCTCCAAAGCTACTGAAGACTTAGTTCACCAACAGCTTCCACTTGTGGAAAGTACAGACCACGCCAAGGTACGCCTCCTCTGCCCAATTTAGAAGGAAGGTTTATGGTTGCACTTCCTAGCTCTACCTTACTGCTTATGTTAAAGAGAAACCGAAACCTTGTCTCTGGCTCACAGCAGACCAGGGTGGTCAGCACTTGCTAGCACAAAAGGGGGGGGGGGGAAAGCCAGTTTAACCACAGAAAACATTGCCATCATTGCCACTTTCTTCAACAGCTCATTTTCAATGAAATTTATAGGCAGACTGATTGGAGCAAAGGATGAAGTAGAGACAAAGAAACTATGAATGTTTTGCAATTGGTTGATCCAACATAACATATACATAGATAAATTTCATGGAAAATATATATATACACACACACACACATTATTTCTGTTTGGAGATGGTTTCAAGGGTGGGATTGGGATTTGAGGCATTGGGAAAGTATAAAATGTCCTTGCACAAAAAGAGTGCGGTTAAAATTATTTCAATATTCTTGTTATAAACTGATCAACCCCTAGCTCAGCGCGGTCAACTTTTCCATGCCTGAGCTGACATGCCAATCTGCCAGCAGTCATATGGTTCTCATATGGCGACACTCTACAGATGCCAGCAAAATGTGAGAAGTTTCTGGCTCATTTCCTCTCATTTTCTTGAGCGCCATGTTGCCTTTACACATGCACACTCACACGCATGTGTGCACACACGCACAGACCTTTGTCATACTATAACAGCACTGCAACATCCACTCACTCGCAGGTCTATTAAAATGATCTTACCCCTGCTTGACTAGAGATTCACACAAATGCATCAATTAATGTTTCTACATTCAAAATCTCAAGTTTCAAGCAGAATACAAGTTTTCTTCTGAGTTTACATAGATTCTTTAGAGTAAAATTTTATATATTTTATATATATAATTTTATATATTTTATATATATAAATATATATATAATCTTTTGATGTTTTACACTAGGGATAATTTTTTACCCTCATTTTTAAAGAGCATTTTTCCTTCAAGTATTATTTTGTACCACATATTTCATGCTAAAAAGCGAATATTTCTGGCTATGATTGAAAGGATGCGACTGCAAAGAATTAAACAATTTTTCTTCCCATTTCAAAACTGATGTGTGCCACTGTGTTGACAAAATCTTTCGTTCTAGTTATTGGTATAATATCACATAATTTTGCATAAAATTTAATTCTTTAAATGCTTAAAACTGATTAAATGTGTTCCCTCAATATCTATTGCATAATCGAATCTATCCCATGTGTATTGCAAAAATGTAATCTGAAATCAATTATATGAAATCCTTTACTCTTCCTTCACAAGCTGTACTGAGCAAATTAATGGAAAGTGAAATCAAAGTGACACATTCACATAGTTATGACAAAAGCAAGTGTACACACAAATGAAGAACACTTCTAGCCAAGCCTCATCCTCAACCCCCAGCTTTGAGCAAGGAGACATGTCTGTTTTAACTCTGTATTTCCTTTAACCAGACCTTAATGGCACATAAATATTTGTAATTTAATGCATACAGTATTTACAAATATAAATACAATATGGTCTACCTTTATCTTCTAGACCCTTATATGGAGTAAGCTCTTTAGGCATACTGTATACAAAATGGATGGCAGATGGCAATTGGATAAAACTAATATACTGTCTGGCTCACAAATGAAGAAAAATATCTAATGAGCACTATCTTCCATCCCCTCCCTAAGGATGTCGCATTACAGAAGATATGATTTCAATAACTATAATTATTTTCATTATAAACACATCACTGCCAAATTTTTTTTACAAAGCAATGTTTACATAAACATATCCCTAAAGCAAAGAGAAATACGTTCAAATTTAAATTGAATTTATTCTGAAGCCTATAATCACAATGATCTCTTAGAAACGTTCCTTCAATGTTTAAATAAATGAACATCCATGAATTTGATCAAAACATCTACAATCTTTTGAAAGACAAAATATTCTAATCCTTTTGAGTGTTTTGCAATGGTAAGGTTTTTTTTAGTAGAATAACAAACTCTCTCCATCTTCTAAGTAACCCAGATAAAAATATAGCAATAACAAAACCACCAGTATTATAAAAATTCTGATAAAGTTTAGAAATTATAAGGAAATGGAAACATAATTAAAGAAGAACATGAAGAAAAATAGTGCTATGATTTAAGTGTTTTCTCCTCTAATTCATGTGTTGGAAATTTAATCCCCCATATCACGTTAATGGTATTTGGAGATGGGTTTTTTGGGAGATGATCAGGTTCTGGAACCATCCCCCAAGAATGGATTGGTCCATTTATGGATTAGGTCAGAAGGGTGGCTTTGTCATAAAAGTGGACTGTGGTACATTAGCTGTGTCTTACCATATGATACCCTCTGCCATGTTATGACACAGCAAGAAGGATCTCAACAGATATCAAGCAGATACTGATGCCATGCTCTTAGGCTTCTCAGCTCCAGAACTCTGAGATAAATAATCTTCTATTCTTTATCAGTTACCCAGTCTTAAGTACTTTGTTATAGCAACAGAAGACAGACTAAGATGCATGCTACCTACACAATGTTCCTACACTAATTTTAAACTTATCTTTATCAAATCATCAGTTTATAAACAATTTTTTGAAATATTTTTTCTTTAGGCTGATTACAGTGAGGGATAAGGTAGACATAAAAACATTAAAGAAATGGACAAGTTTTGCAATCAGTTGATTCAATACAATTTAGCAAAAACAATTGGAAAACTACTAGATGTCACGTAATTGTTAGGTACAGAAATACAAAGATAAAAAAGATGCAAAGATCCTCTTCTCAGGGAACTCACACTTGCCCACTGGGTTCTGAAATTGTTAATGAACAACCCCTAGACAAAGAATAGAGTAAAGGAGAGGCATAGAACAAAGCTGCACTGAAATTAAAACTAGCTTCTGATTTAAGGAAAAAAAAAAATTCTGTGCACTGGGTATCTAGAACATCATGGATATAATTAGCAAATAGAGTATGTAAGGGAAAACTCTTAGATACTATAAATTCATTCTTAAATAATTCAAACTATTTGGAATCTATAAGGTCTAGACTGAGATTAAATGTTTACCATAGCCTTTCTTTATAGGCTACTGAAAATTTTTCAAATGAAATTATGAGATTAACAAATCCTTAGAGGAAAAATTTGATTTTAAGCATAATGAGAAACATTTTACTTACATGCAATTAATAAAATCCATTCCTCATGCAAAAATGTGTCACTTAAGGAAATTACATGAAAAATCATTAATCTAGATCATAATACAGCTTCCTAAAAAAAAAGATTCTACAATTGTTTTCTGTTATTTGCAAGGATTTATCTTTATCTCTTGGCTTTACTTTATCTAGATTAATGATGATTTATTGTAATTTAAGATCAAGATCTTTGTGTTATCCACATTAAGTGGTCATCTTAAGAAAACTGTCAGTCTTTCCAAAGATAGATAGCCCCGGGTGGGAAGGCATTTGCCACCATGCAAGAAGCTACTCATGGGGTTTGGACCTCCAGTTTCAGCAAATGTGATTGGTGTCATGTGGGCAAGTTGTTTTCCTAAAACTTAGGTTTTCTCATTCTTAAATTTGGGCAATAACAATTGTCAGTAAACAAATTTGCTTTGAGAATTAATAAGAACACATACGAAAGCCCTTAAGTAATACCTGATGAACAGTAAACCACATGATCAAGTTAAACAAGTATTAATTTTTATTTTGTCTTAGGTCATTCATATTTTGTAACATTACATCCAACAACAAAAATAATGTGTCATTATATAGAAAGCTTAGAAGTAACAGTGCATGGTGAAAATGAGGACCATACATTTCAAACTTTAAATATCATTATTGAGCACTTTTAGCATGTATTGCACCAATTTTCAATATAATCTTTGAAATAGTATTAACTTATATGCAACAGAAAAAATCCCATCTTCACTAAACCAAATGGAAATTGATAATCTAAAAATATATAGAATTGTCAGATATAATTATCTTTTTGGAACAGATAAGAGGGTTGTTTATGAAAAATTATTTATTGTATACACTTTTTGTAAAAAAAAAAAATAATAACACTTTCTTCATTCTTCTGGAAGTATGATTTTTGATGGCTATGTAGTACCCTGTCATAATATCAAATCATTCTTCCGAAATGCTTTTAGAAATTCAGTTGCAAAATTCTCCCTATTGAATCATAGTAATTGTGTGACTCTAATTTTCAGACTTTCAAATTTTTAATGCATCTTAAAGCTGTGTTCGAGAACTCAAATTTAAACGTTCCTTTTAGGTAAATTTCTAGCAGAATTACTAGTTGAGGACCAAGATAATTTTAAGTTTTTTAATATGTTGCCCAACTACCCCTAACCAATATAAACATTGGTTAAGTTTGTTAAGTTATCCTATCTTATCATGTCCTACTAAAAATAACCTAACAACTTGCCAAAATAAAGTGGCATGACTTGTAGCTTCCTGATTGCTATATCGAACATTTAGTTCTCAGTTGTTTCATTTTTATGTTTGTCAGTGTTGTTTGTTCGTTTTTCTATTAATTTATAGAAAATCTTTAAGCTCTGAATTCTATCATACATATGCTGCAAACATTTTCCTCAGTTTTGATCTGTCTATTCTCAAACCACACATCACACTGTTAAAACAACTATCTTTAAATATTTTAAATTTTCAACAAGAGTAACCCTTTTGTTTTTTTAAAAATTTGATTATTCTATATCTGACACTTATAATTATCTCATATATATAACATACACAATAAGTTCACCTCAATTTAATCACTTCATAAATACAATATTGCATATATACATATATACAATTCTGACATTGAAATCACATTGAATTTACAAATGATTTGTTATTAATATCTTTACAATATTGTTTTTTCTTCTTAAAGTACCATTTTTTTCTTTAAGTCTTCTATGTGTCTGTATTTCATTTTCTTCAGAAAAGACCATTATTTGTTTTGGTTTTTGCTCGATATTTTATATTTGTGTTGCTAATGTGAATGAGGTTTATTTTTCCCTCTAAACTACTTTTATTTGTTCACTGGAATCAGCTGATATATCTGTGGTATTTGTATTTCCAATCAATACTTACATTGAATTTGTTAAATTATTCTGAATTTCCTTTTAAGTACATTAGTGCTTTCAGTATTTTAAAAAAATTATGTGGGTCATATATCATCTACAACCAATCATCATATATACTACTTGTGTATTTTACCATCTTTTCAGATTCATCAGAATACCTATAACATTTTTGCATGATATTGGTGATGGTGGGCATCGTTTTTCCTAGTTTCAAAGTAATAGCTGTGATGTTTCAATACCAAGAATAATTTTGCTATTGAATAAAAATAAACATTTTTAAAGAAATGTCTACTTCTACTCCACTAAATTATTAACATGTAAGAATATTTAATGTTTTATTATATATAATATTTAACAAAAGTAGAAATGACTTTTAATCAAGTAAATTTATCATCTAACATAGTCATGCACCTTTTTTTTTTTTTTTTTTGACCTACTGACATTATTGCTCTACTATTCCTAGTATCATAATGCTTTTATGCCTTTAAAATAAACTTTACGTGCAGGGTGTGGTGGCCTATGCCTATAATCCCAGCGGCTCTGGAGACTGAGGCAAGAGGATCGGGAGTTCAAAGCCAGCTTCAGCAAAAGTAAGGTACTAAGCAATTCGTGAGACTCTGTCTCTAAATAAAATACAAAATAGGCTGGGGATGTGGCTCAGTGGTTGAGTGCCCCCGAGTTCAATCCCCAGTACCCCCTTGGAAAAAAAAAAAAAACAACTTGTTTGATCACATGATCATGGTAAACTATTTTCTTAATTACTGAATTTACTTGTGGTATCTTTGACTCACTTCTGTCTTTATAGTTATTAATTCCTTCCTCAGTACTTTCATATATTTATAGATAATTGAAATTGACAAAATTATATTGTACATTAAATTAATTTTCATTTTTTCTTCTAATATCACAGTATTACTTCTAAATTCATTTTTAATCATTGCCTCTAAGATTTAAGTATTATTCACTTTAATTATTTCTAAGCAAATCATAATTGTAAATGTTTTAATTTCTACTTTATCAGTGAGAATATCTTTTAACTTTCTGTGTTTGGAAATTAAGTATTCAGTTCTGATTTGTATTGCTGAATCAATTAAGAATTACATATTTTTCCCTTTAGAACTTTTTACATGTCCTGTCGATAAACATATAATCAACTTTTGCAAACTAGGCAAGTGAAGCAAGCATACAGTCTCATTTTTAATAGTATAAATTATGTAAAATGAGTATTAAATATTTTGTTCAGTTCCCCCATATTCTTATTTACCAATTACCTACTAAATCTTCAAATACAACAAAATTCTTCACAATTCATTGTCAGCTAATTCCAGTTACATTCATAACTATACTAATTTTAATATGTTGGTAATAGTTTTATCATAATTCCAAAAATTTTATCTTGTTTTTGGATTATACTTTCACCAGTATTAAACAACAGACTGTCCTATTTAATGTTTCCCTTGAATCCTGCTTGGTTTACTAACATTTTAAGCACTGGAGGGCTTAGAACACATTTTCCTGAAGAAAAATTGCCCATGCTTTTAATAGTAGCCTGTTGGAGTCACTCTATCTTAAATGTATCTCTTATATACTACACATGGATGGATTTTGTTTTTCTCACTAAATATAATTTCCTCACAAAAATGATTTTGACCTGTTTATATTCATATGCATGATTTCACTTCAATTTTATTTTATGATTTTTAAGTAATTGGAGCTTATATTCTACTTCACTTGTTTTCTATAATTTCTATATATAAAATATTTTTCTTTAGTGATTAAAACAAGCCAGTTCATATTAGTAACACACCATTACTTTAAAGCATCTGAATATACATTGTTCTAATTTTTATTATCAATAGTAAAATACTTTTGACTACCCCATATATGACAGAGAATTAGGCTATTATATTTTTCCATTTCTTCTCTTCATGCTTCTTGAAAAGTTTGAAATACTAAAATTTAAGTCTCAGGTATCATTGCCAAATTACACTTTATCTTCTCTTCAAGATCCACTTATGGATCTTGATATAGTAGATATATTCTACTTACCAACCATGTTTATGACATTTTTGGACTAATTAATATTTAAATGTTTTCAGTGCTATCAACCATCTCGTTCCTGCTGTGACTTCCTCATGTGTGATTCATATCTTAAAATAGTATGGGTAGTATATTTTCCGAGTGTCTGAATATCTAAGGATGGCCACAGGAACCATTATACATAAATTATAGTGTAAGGAATGTAGAATTCTTCTAATATTTTACCTGAAATGCAAAGATATTTCTCTTTTGGCATTAAAGAAGAGAATTTCTATGGTCAGGGTGGTTTTCTTTTAGTAGTTGTCATGTATTTTTGGTTTTGTCTTCATTTTTTGGTGTTTATAATTATACTTCTTTGTTCTTGCTTAGATTTTTATTGCAGAGTCTATACACTGAGATTTTGCTTAGAATGTAGTCAGCCCTATCATCCTGCAGGGGTAGAACAGGTTCTCATCTCAAGTTTTCCCTCTATTATAGTAAGGTCTGTTGCATTTTTATTATTTTTAATTGTAAGCATCTTCTTGTCCTCATTTTCATCCATTTCTCTCTTCTGAAAGACCTGGGCTAAACTTTATCACTGATAAAATAGGGAACAACCATGTTCTTCCCAACTTCAATTATGGTCTTATTTCTGATATTTTGTTTTTAATACTAGTCTTTCTCTACAACCATCTTTCAGCATAGTTTCTCCAGCTGTTTACTTAGGCTTGTCTTAATCTGCCTTTTCATCTCATCTTTCATTTGTTCTAAGGAGAGTCATGATTGCTTAAATGTCTGAGTATACCAAATGGAAGTATTCTACATGTTCCATGTTTCCTACAGTGCATTTGTTTGAAAAGTGGTCTCTAGTTCTTAGGTGATATGGTTTTTTTGTGTTGCCAGATCTTTTTGGAGGCCCAGATTCTGAGCATATGTGAGGATACAAGTGTGGTTAGCAGGTTGTTTGGTTTTTAACGGTGAGTGTGATAAGCACTCTATCATAGTCAGGTATCATTATGAATTTCTTTTACCTCTCCTTATGCAAACTTGAAATATATAGGGAACTTCTCAACTCAAGCTGAAAGGCAGTCTAAGGTAAATTTCCATTTTTGGTTTGTGATACAGCAATTCAAGATGACTGGGGAAAAGGAGTCTTCCTTTTGGGGAAACCTTTTTGGGGAAGTTTTTACTTTTTGCCTTTGAATGTTTAGTGTACCAGCTGCACTAAACATGAGGGGGTCATTTTTGCACAACTGAGTTTTATTTTGGTAGTGTTGGGAATTGTACACAAGGTCTTGCACTTGCTAGGTAAGTGCTCTACCCCGAGTGACAAGCCCAGCAATGGGCTATTTATATGGTTTTCATTATTCCTTTTCCCAGAGTTCCTGACTGCCAGTCCTAAGAGAAACCTTATTCACTTCCTGGTCGGGGTGTATTTATATACACCCATAAGTTTAGTATTCCCTTACAGAAATGTGTGAGAGTTTAAACCTTGGGCAAGTTACTTAATTTCTGTGGTAGAACTGAAGCCAGAATTAAACGGGAAGTCAATATAGATGGGTCAATCGAGTCAGGTCGGATCATGGAGGCCAATTTTGAGCGAGTCCAGGGGGATTGAAATGCTAATTTCTTCAGAGCCCTTCCACCACCCTTATCAAGAACCTGCCCCTGCTCCAACCAGTTGCCAAGGTGAACTGTCCTAGGAATTGCCCCTCCCTACAGGGAGCTATAAGGTTGTCAATGTGTCCTGAATTTCACCATCCTTCCCTTCTCCCTTTAGCCCACCTGTTTTCCACCTTTTGGTCATCCCAGCAAGCATTCCTGGGCCTAGTCACATATGCAGGAGGGAGAAAAGGGGAAGAGAGCAGAACAAAGGAAGCCTACGACATAAAGAGGGCAGAACACCTCGCTTCTTGATACGGGCTATGACCCCCTTCTCCTTCACAGGAAAAGTCTATGTTACCCCTTTTTCAATAAGCCGTGCTTTATATGCTTGCCTCGGTGTGCTTCTCTAATGTTTGAGCTTCAACATGTGGGGAAGCAGGACTTGTCACCGATAGCCAGTGGTATCGAAATAAGCCCGACTACTTCATGGGGTTGTTGTAAGAATCGAACGGTTTAATACAGAGGAATGTCTTAGAACCATGACTGACACATAGAACACATTTGAATAAGGATTACGATTCCAGAGCCTAGCCTTCTACCCTTGCTAACTGTAAGAAGTACCCAAACTCCTTGCTGAAGGCCGAACCCAAAGCCAATACTGCCATGCCCATAATGTGCTAACAAGTTCTTCCCCAGCAATGATGGGGAAAGTAGGGAGCCCAGACTTTGCTCCCAGCTAGTAATAAATAAGGCACTCTCCACATCACCACCAGGGTGACACAGTGAAAGACACATGGGATGAAAAACCAGCCTCTATCTCAGAGCAAAGCCTGTCCAAGGAAGGGACATGGCCTTTGTCCTTGGAAAAACCCACAGAGCACTCCTAAACAACTCAGCAGGGTGGGAATGTGCTTATCTACAAATAACAGGAGAGATCTGCTGCACCAGGTGTCCCTGACTCAGTCAGTCTAGGTGGGGACCCACAGCAGCCCCCTAGCAGCATGAGTCAGGGAAATACCTGGGATGCTAGATGACCCTCCCAGTAGTTTATGGTGGTTGATAACATATTGGGAAACCATATAGTTCAGCACGTACACCCCTCTTGGCTCAAACCAATCAGTTCAAACGAATACCCCTTTTGTACTGACCAATCACCCCTACCCAACTTGTTCCCGCCAGTGAATGTGCTAATCATGTTTTAGAGTTATTTGATTTTCCCGTGGTGTGTGATGATTTGCTATGATGTATGTGAAGTCCCTGCCCTCTCCAAAGAATGTATAAAACTGCTGCAAACCCTGGGCTCGGCGCCTCTCAGCGTCACCCGTTGCTGTGTGTGCGTGTGGAGGACCAAGCTAGCTCGCAATAAACACCCCTTTGCTGCTTACATGGATCTTGTGTCTCTGGTAGTCTTTGGGGCTCCCGAATTCGAGCATAACAGGGAAACAGTAAAGAGGCACTCTAACCCCTACTTTGCAAGGAGTTATCAGTGTAGACCTAGGTGGAGATGAAAGTTCTGGAGCTTCACTAACAGTAAAAAAAAAAAGACTACCCTTGAATGTCAGTAGACTGAGCAAAGAACCTAGACTTCTAGCCCTCTGTGACAATCATGAAGCAAGGCCCCACTTGCCCTGCCAGGGTAGTGATGGAAGTATAATTTGAAATAAAGTATTTAAATAAAATCTAGAGCTTCGTAACATCACAAATGCCACATTTCAATTGAAAAAAAAAAATCATTTCTCATACTAAGAAGGAACAACTCAAACTGAATTTAAGTAGATGCCAGTACAAGATGACAGATTTTAAAGCAGACATGATAAATGTTTGAGAAATTAGGAACATTCTTAAGATGAGTGGGTTAAAAAAAAAAAAAGTATCAGCAAAGAGCTAGAAAATGTCAAAAAATAATAGACCAAGCTGGTCAAAACTGACATTGTTCCCATCTACTGTTAAGAGTCAGCTGAGATTCCTCAGATCACTCTTGGGAACATGTGCAAAGCCTCTTGGCTCCTTTAGCTTTCCCCTACCAGTGGGGTCATATGACAGGATGGGTCATGGAGGCTATAAGAAGGGTTCTTGTGTGGGAATGCCTAATATTTAACTATCCCAAAGGAATCAAGAGAAGTTTGTCCTGCATTTCAGACTCTGGCTAAAATACTAATAGCTTTTGTATTAACAGTTTACAAAAAAGAAGTGCTTTTCCATACTGTTTATTGTTGTCCTAGCATGACCCTTGCCCCATGTATACCTTGTCCAGTCACCTACCAAGTGCCACCATGGACCGCTGGACTGCCCTGATGGTGAATATCCATAACTGTCCATGCCCCACCTGACTGAAAACAAAGACTTTGGTCACTTCCCCACAACTTCACACTCTCTCAGCAGGAAGTAGCTTGGATATGTCACCCATTTTTCCATAGAAATGAAATGTAGAAATTGATAGTGGGGAAATGTAACAGGGTTCCTCCTCACTTTTTTTAATATAGCCCTTATAGCCCTTGCTTCTTATTCTAAAAGGAACATTTTTTTTTTTTTTTTTTTAACAACTTCTCCCTCACCTGGGGGCAGGGAACAAGATTACCTTGAGTTAATCTTATGCATTCTCCACAGGAGAAATTATCACCAGGAGAAGTAGGAAGTGACTATCTCCCAAATTAACAAGTGAATTTTGACACACAGTCAGGGCACACCTGGGACTCCCTCTGGCACACCTGGAATGTAGCCTTTGAATAACTTCTTTAAAAGCCCCGTTTCCCCTGTCGGGCAAAAGCACAGCCTCTGGGACAGAAGTCCCCTGTGTTTCTCCTTTGCTAGCAAAGTGATAAACATTTTTCCTTTTCCAAAAAAGGAAAAAAAAAAAAAAAAAAGAAAAGAAAAAGTGAATACAAATTTTAGAACCTAAAAAACAAAACAAAAATACAATAACTGAAATAAAAATCTCAGAAGGTAGACACAACAGCAGAATAAATAAGAAACATTAGTGAACTGGAAGATAGAACAGAAATTGCCCTGTCTGGACAGCAGAAATACTTTAAAAATGTAAAAGAGCCAGTGAAACTAACAAAAAACATTCCAGGCATTGAAATCCTAAAAGAAAGACTAAAAACTACTCAAAGATAATAAAAATCTCAAACAGACAAAAACATAAGTCTGTAGGTTCAAGAAGCTAAGAAAACCCTCAACAGAAGGAAATCAAAAATTACTCACACACATCATAGGCAAATATCTGAAAATAAAGAAAACAGTCTTGAAGCAGCAAGATAGATTTGACTATTTATAGTTAGATAGTAAGTTCCAGGAATGAAGGGGAAGTTAACATTGTTAAATGAAAACTAAGATAATTTTTTATCTAGGGACCTACCTTAAAAGGGTGTTTTGTTTTGTTTAAGTTCTCTAAATAGAAAGTTAACAACGATTAGTGAGAAATCTTGTAACAGGAAAAGGAACTAGGCAAGCTAAAATATGGGCATGTACAGGAAATGTGCTTTCTCTCAAGTCTTTTGACTTATGTTTGACAGTTAAACAGTGTCACACTATCTGATGTGGCTATAAATGTGTGTAGAGGAAGTATTTAAAACAATCATTCTGAAAGGGAAAGGGAAAAGTTAAATACAGGAAAGTAAATTTTATCTACTTTATTAGAACTGGTAAAATGAAAACAGCAATCCACTAGTTCTTTGAGTGGTTGCTCTACATTTATAACTATGTACTCAAAAACACTATAGATAAAAAAGTGGAATTCTAAAAACTAAGTAGCCCAATAGGAAGGCAAGGAAAAAGGAAAATAAATTGCAAATGTAAGCTGTAACATGTCAATATTAATATTCAATAAAAATGATCCAAAGACATTAAAGGAAAAGTATTGGTAGCATGAATCAAAAACGACCCATGGGGCTGGGGTGTAGCTTTATGGTAGAGCACTTGCCAAGCGCCTGTGAGGCACTGGGTTCGATCCTCAGCACCACTTTAAATAAATAAATAAAAATAAAACGTGACCCAACTATGCACTGTCTAAAAGCAATTTTCTTTGAAATATCAATGAAGTTGACATATCTACCAAAACTTACATATTAATACATTAGTATATTTGTGTCTCCTGTATCAGTGTACCAAATGTGCTAATATTGGTAACAAATTATCGTTAAGAACCATCCTTTGGTATAGATACTAAAAAGGATTATACAGGAAAGTTATGAACTCTAAGCAAAAAGTTTATAACTTAGATGAAATAAACTAATTTTAAGATATAAACTACCACAATTCACACCATTGGAAATCCATGGATTAGCACTACGTCTACCCAAGAAATGTAATTCATAATTGAAAATCTTCTAGAAAAAGAAAGTCTTCAAACTCAGGAAGCTTCACTGGAGAATTCTTCCAAACAGTTTAAGAATTAATGCCACTTTTATACCATTTCTTCAGAAATGAAAGAGGAGAGAACACTTTCCAATGCATTTTACATTATCCTGACTGGACAATCACAGTACAAAATAAGAAAATAACAAACCAATGTCCCCATGGATAAAGACACACCCTTTAAAATATAAAAGTAGTAGAATTCAGTAATATGTAAAAATGATCATACACTATGACAAAGTAGGATTTATTTCAGGGATACCAACTGGCTCAAATTTGAAGAGCATTCAATGCAATATACAATGTTAACAGGCTAAAGAAACATCATGATTCAAGTAACTGATACAAATTTTGGGATGAACATAAATTTTTTTTTCTGAAATATATTACTAGGAGTACAAAACCAAACAATCACTACCACAAAGCACCTTGACCTAGACCTACATCTCATGCCTCATACAAAAATTGTTATTCACATGCATTATCCTTTTGAATCAAACACCTAACTTTTAGGAAGAAAAAAAAGAAAGAAATCTTAAATCTGAAGCTAACACTGAAACCTAGTCCATAAAAGGAAACAATGATAAAATGTACTTCAAAAATAAGAACTTCTGTTCTGTGAAGCATCCTGTTAGGAAAAGGGAGATGATCAATGGAAGAAATAAAGTATTTTTAAATCACATATAAAGAACTAGTATCTAGAATATATAAAGAACTCTCAAAACTCATCAGAAAAAAATATAATTACAAAGTGAGCAAAAGACATTAAGAGGCATTTCACCAGAAGCGGATATACAGATAAAAAATTAGCAGATGAAAAATGTTTAGTATCTTTTGTGTTAGGCAAATGCAAATTAAAACCACAGTGAGCTATTACTACATACCCATGAAAAGGGACAAAATAAGAAATAGTAATACCAAATACTGGAGAGAAGGTGGAAAACTCAAGAAACATAGTTGGAGGGACTTCAAAATGTAGCCCTTCTAGAGAAGTTTGGAAGTTCCTCTAAACAAATATATAAATATCATATGATGCAGCATTTATACTCCTAGAAATGTACTCCAGGAAAAAAATGATCCATTTACTCTAAAAATCTCTTTGCAAATATTTATATTCACAAAGAGATTTTTAGGGTAAACATAAATCATTTTATTAAATCATTAATATGTATACTGATATATATATATTAATACATTAGTATTAATACTTTATTCCTAGGGGTCAAAAACTACAAATATCCAGCTGTCCTTCAATAGGTGAATGTTTCAACAAACTGGTTTATTTACATCATGGAATGACAGGAATAATACACAACTACCTGGAAGAAAACCTAGAGCAACATGTTTAGAAAAAGCCAATCTCAGTTACAAACTGCGTCATTCCATTTATACATTTCCTTAGGATAATAAAACTAGAAGTCAACAGATTAATGGTGACACCATCAAAACAGAAGTGAATGTATCATGATGGGATTTCTGAACTGCATGTGAATCTACTTTTTTTTATGTTTTTTTTAAATTTTTTTTTATTGGTTGTTCAAAACATTACATAGCTCTCGACATATCATATTTCATAATTTGGATTCAAGTGGGTTATGAACTCCCATTTTTACCCCATATACAGATTGCAGAATCACATCGGTTACACATCCACATTTTTACATAATGCCATATTAGTAACTGTTGTATTCTGCTACCTTTGTGAATCTACTCTTACAAAAAAAATAATAATCCCTCCCTTACCAAAAGACACTGTACAATTTTAAGCATAGATTTTACATTTTTGAATTTCAAGTGACAATATAAAATAATGAAAACTTTGATGGAAATTAATATTAAGGACAATTATGTATGTAATTTTAACAAAGTACTAACAAATTTTTAGCCACATAATTTCAATGATTTTGTGGGCACTGGTAGTTCTGGGGTGCTAGAAATGTGCATTTATCTTAATTTCAGTCAATCATTTTAAATTTCTCAACTCTAAATATTTTTTTAGGGTCTATAATCCAGGCACTGTTAAATAATTGAGTCAAGACAGAAAAATCAACATAAAGCTACTAAGGAAGAATTGTGTGTTGAGTACATATAAGTGGAACTCCTTAGATGTCGTTGTGCATATGAGTGTGTAATCACATAATTTGCATTTCATTTGATATATAAAACTTTCATCATCATAATTCTCCATCCCTGTTAAAATAAAAGGCATATTTTATATCTCTAAACTTCCATTATTGAATTTATCAAGAAATGTTATATATTAGTAGGAAAAGCAGAAAGAACTACAGCAGTATCATTCTAAAAATTACCTTTTTGATTTATGGGGAGAATGACAAGCTATAAAAAGAGGGTCATTTTATTTCAAATTGTAATTTTGCTTCATCTAAAAGAGGGACTACGTAAGGATTTAGTTCTGATAAACCACAGGGAAACTAAAAGATGTTTTCACTGTGAGAAAAAGACATAAAATTCATAATAGCTGGAAATCCTCCCTGAGCCCCCCCACCAAAAAAATAAATAACCATATGTATAAAGAATGTAAACATAAAGCAAATAGTTAAATGTTTTGGTGCCATTGTCATTAATCAGAGTAGAGTCAGGCACACTTTTTGAACTAATTTTTTTTTCCTTTCTGGTATGAAGGAATGAAGCCAGAGGCACTTTACCCAGAGCTACATCCCCAATATGTTTTATTTTATTTTATTTATTTATTTTGAGGCAGGGCCTAAGTTGCTGAGGCTGACTTTGAACTTGTGATCCTCCCGTCTCAGCCTCCTGAGCTACTGGGTTTACAGGTGTGCACCACTGTGCCCAGCTCAAAGTGAAAAATTTTTAATAAAATTTAGCATGTGTCACAAACCTGTACCATAGTCCCCTTCCTAGATGTACATCTACATTTTACTTTCCCCATTGTTTAATGATAATGGAGAAAGTACTATTCTATTTCTATCATTGTTTCCTCCTATTTTATGTTACTTTTTTCCTTCCTAAATACAAATGTATATAGGTTTTCTTTCTAAATTATGCATTTCATCTATCATATTACTTTCCTGTCCTCTGGCAGAATCCTGCAAATAAAGGGTAATGATGGTATTTATAGACATTCAGGTTGAAATGGAACGAGGCCTAAAATATTTCTGCTCAGCTTACCATTAAAATACCCAGGAAGATATCAAAAAATGAAAACCCCACAAAAAAAAAAAAAAAACAGTCAACTCTATCAGACTCTCAATATAAAAGGATGACAGGTGGAATGAGCACCAATTTCAATACTGAATAAGATGAATTAACAGTTCTAGACTGTAGCTTACCATGTAGTCTATACTGTGGATCAGGCAGAGCAATTCACTTTGAAGGAGTTGGTGATGACTATTTTGAAACGCCTTTAGGTTGTTCAAGGAACTGGACACTCTTCGGCTATCTAAATGGATTAGCAAATACTACCGGTGAATGGGAAGAATTCCAGGTATTCAATGTAAATTCCCCCAACTCAGAAGTATAGGGTCATAAGTGAGAGGGAAATATCCTATCCTATCACAACTGTTTACTAAAGAAATTTAGATTCTTTCATTTTGTCTTTGGAAACTTTGGAAATCTGCACAAGTTTTCCATTTCAGTATGAATAAACAGGCTCTCACTTCTCAGTTGCCTAAGCAACTGAGACACCGTACACCTGTAGCAGACAACTTTCAACTCGGGTTCCTACAGGAAGCCATCTAGGGTACAAGTCCCCAGAGACGGGGCACTAAGATAGGGGATGGTGGGTGGCCAACTGAGGTTCAAGAAATGAACTACAAACTGGATGCAATGGCACACGCCTATAATCCCAGTGGCTCGAAAGGCTAAAGCAGAAAGATCATGAGTTCAAAGCCAGCCTTGGCAATTTAGTGAGGCCCTAAGCAACTCAGCAAGACCTTGTCTATAAATAAAACATAAAAAAGGGATGGGGATGTGGTTCAATGGTTAAATGTCCTGGGTTCAATCCTTGATACCAAAAAAAAAAAAAAAAAAAAGATACTGCACATCTGTCTTTTGGGGAGTCATGATGGTATCTGTTTCTCAGCTACTATACACAGACAATCTGAATTATTTTGTCTCTTATTACCTCTCAGAAAACCATATGCCTACTAACTACTGCAAAAGTAAAGTCACCCAACTTAGGCTATGTGCCCAATTTTGTAGAGGGTAGCCAAGAAAAGGGTGAAGGAAGCATAGAAGAAAAAGAAATTCCTTTCTAAGGCATGATCCACCGGCCTACTTCCTCCAGCTAAGTATCCCCCACTATAATTTCTACCACTTCCTATTAGTGCCACTGAATAATTTATCCATCAATGGATTAGCCCACTGATGAAGCCAGTGCTCTCAGGACCAAATCACTTCCCAAAAGCCCCTCTCTGAACACTGTTGCAATGGGGATTAGGCCTTCCACACATGAGCCTTTGGAGGCCATTCCAGATCCAAACTGCAACAGCCAGTAATGCCAGTGTGAATTTGAAAATAGCAGTTGTCACTGGACATGGATGACACCATGTCAGAGTTTGGTTGGAAAAGCAATGATTTTGTTTTATTAACTTAAAGCTTGAAGGTTATTGCTTTGAAGCTGGTGCTCAGAGTACTTGGTAGAATATTCAATGACTAGCCTTTGGTGCTAGACTGAAAGCAGCAATAAATATATGTGTATATAGGTTATGGTATGGTATGTCTATTTTCAAAAATTTATTATCTGTTTATTAAACTAATTATTGCCCTTTAAAGTATATTTATTGTAAAACATACAACTTTTGTATCTTAGCCATCACTATCTTAAGGCTGAATTAAGTTACAAGAAAATTGGCATCTTAAAAAAAAATCATAACTCAGCAAACAGACATATTTTGGAAAAGAATTAATAGAAATCCTGGGAATAAAAAGCTCAGTAATGGCCATACTACAAAAAAAGTACTATATAGATTCAATAAAAGTCCCATCAAAATTCTAATTATTCCTAGAAATAGAAAAAGCAGTAATTAAATTCATTTGGAAAAATATGAGTCCCAGAAGAGCCAAAGTAATCCTTAGCAAGAAAAGCAAAGCAGGAGGCATCACAACACCAGACCTTAAATTATACTATAGAGCCATTGTAACAAAAACAGCATGGTATTGGCACCAAAATAGG
The DNA here is from genome assembly GCF_047511675.1 of Marmota flaviventris. NCBI lineage: Eukaryota > Metazoa > Chordata > Mammalia > Rodentia > Sciuridae > Marmota > Marmota flaviventris. The sequence continues at coordinate 68,762,224 of NC_092512.1, forward strand.
CATGAAAACCAATGGAAGACACAAGACAAACCCACATAAATACAGTGATCTCATTTGACAAGGATGCCAAAAACATTAATGGTGTTAGGAAAACTTTAAAATCCATATGTAATAGAATGCAACTTAACCCCTATGTCTAACCCTGCATAAAACAACTCAAAGTGGATCAAAGACCTCAGATTTAGACCAGAAACCCTGCCCTTCCTAAAAGAAAAGGTAAACACAACACACCAACATATAGGCTCAGGAACTGAGTTCCTTAACAAGATGCCTAAAGAGTAAGTAGTAAAATAAAAATTCAATAAGTGGGGAAAAAAATCTTCACAGCAAAGGAAACAAAAACATGCAAAGGAAACAAGAACATACAAAAGAAGCCTACAGAAAATCTTTGCCATCTGCACCTTGGATAGGGCATTAATATCCAGGGCATTAATATCCAGGATATACAAAGAATTCAAACTTGACACCAAAAAACCCCCCAAACCAAAACAATACACCAAACCAAAAAAATAAATCAATAAATGGGTAAAGGAACTGAAACATTTCTTACACAAACCTAAGTGGTATAAACTTAATGCACACTTAGCCAATAAGGCCAGTCACACACATATAAGCATATAAGCAGAATACCTTGCTCCTAGAGCCATGATGTACACTGCTTTACAGTAATTTTTTTAAAAAATATGTAAGTAGAAGGACAATACTACACCAAAATGAGAGGACTATAAATACATAATCCAGTAATAGTCATTTGTTATTATCAAGTATTATTTGCTATACATATTTGTGTATGCTATACTTTTTCATTTTACTGATATTTAGCTCCATTTTGTCAATCTGAGAAAAGGCAGACACTTAAAAATTATGTTAGATCTATAAATTAACTTATAAAGTATTTAAGTCTTTCTAGTAACATCTTTTCATTGACTCAATATTTTTCTTGATGGTATGTCTCAATTTATGTCAAATGGCTCTATCAGTGTTTTACTAGTATTAGGCTGGTTTACACCAGAATCACCACAAACTTATGAAGAACATGTTATACTTTGTCACCTCTAGGCCATGGATATTTTTCAGTCCCATTACAATAAATCTTATGGTACCACCATCATATTTAAAGTTCATTATTGACCTAAATATTTTTTACATGGTACACAACTGTATATACATGCTTACCTTAATAGAAACAAGGTGCTTTCCATGATTAAGTAAAATTGATGTTCCAAGGACTATTTATTCCATGGCTTCATGTAGCTCAAGAAATTTGCCTCATATTCCTAAGAATAAATGAAATTGAGAATTATAAATGTAGTAAACTCAAGACAGTGTCAGAAAAAAAAAAGTAGAACATTAGATGGGTTATATAATTTTAATTTGTATTGGAATACCCCAATTGCTTACTTAGATATCATTAGTAATCAAAATAAAACAATTGAGTCCCTCACAATAGCATTAAAACATTAAACAAAGCAATTTAACATAAATTAAGAGGCCTACCATTGAGAAAAGTCAAAGTTTTGAGTCAATGAAATGATTTTAATACTTAATACAATACTATATTATAAAGACTTCAATATGTTTCAGTAAATTTATAGGTTTAATTTTGAAGTATCTTATTCTTGTTTATGTAAGTATGAAAATATACTATCATGTATAACTAAAAAGAAGAAAATTTTTTTTAATATCTTTTTTTTATATGGGGCCAAGGATCGAACCTAGTGTGTCATGCATACTAGGTGAGCAGGCTCTGCCTCTGGGCCACAACCCCAGCCCAGAAAAAAATTTTAAAAACACAAAAAGGGTAAATAAATTTTGTAATTCTGGGAAAATGAGAGCTATGAATGACAATGCTATTAAAAAATTTTTGAGGCATCTCCCATTTCAGAATTTGGCCAAATAGAATTTGGTCAAACAAAGTAGGAAGGTTATTTATAATAAATTTTCCTTACTCAAAAATCTGTTACATACACACACACACAGTACTTATGAAAGAATTGACAGTGAGGTGAGAGTACTAAACATTGTCATATACCTAAGAAGTAGACAAGCTTTTGTCATAATGGAACCACCAATACTAGAAATACAGAAGGTAAAGCTGAACTTATTGCTTCAAGGAAACTTTACAGACCAGATGTAGATTCTAAGCAGAATGATGGTCTTAGAGTTTTGGGAAACAATAAGTCCAGAGGTTGGTGTACCTCCAGAAGCATCCTCCATAGAAGCTAAGGTCATACCATGTTGATTGTAAAAAAATATATATACATTTATATGCCAACCAAATATAAGAGCCTGTCCCTGGAAACCTTCAAAATTAAGTCAACTGGTCAACTGATTTACAAAAGCCTGTTCACCAAAACTGGTGTTGATTGATAGAACAGCTTTACAACTTTTCAGTGACTTGTTGCAAAGGTTACAGAAAAAAAGTTCCTAATTTTGCAGTAACTACAAAATTTTGTTGAGCCAAAACTGAAGGAGACATCAGATGTTCATAAGTGTTTATTTACAGACATCTGATTTTGTCGAGTTTTTTTGTTTTTTGTTTTTTTTTTTTTTTAAAAAGCAGCACCTTCCTTTCCTTCTCTTATTTGTAGAGTCAGTCAGGGTACTGACTACCAAGAAGCATTAAGACCCTGGATACTTTGAACAATTATTAAGCAAATAAGTGGATTTATATTTTTAAAAGAGGGAGGAAAATTTTGCTTTGTTTTTTGTAAAATGGTAACATTGTTTTTCTCACATAGTGAAAATCTAGTAGCAATGATGTGGACATCCTACCTAGTTGGCCAAGAGAAAAATATGAAGATGTTATGGTGAAAAGGAAAATCTACAAAGATTTTATCTATGACTACTTTAAATAATTTGAACTAGTCTGTTATATTTACAAAAGTGTAGTAACTTTAAACCAGTAAAGGCTATGACCAAAACAATAAACAAGTATATAAAGGTAAGTGTAACATTGAGAAATTTTTCCATGGTCTTAGGCAGAAGCTTTCTATGATCATTAACTTGTTCCAGGTTCTTGTGTCTGTCAACCTCAGTTGTTCTCCTTTGAGAACTTTTGCTTAGAATCTTTAATGGCTATAACTTGGCAGATCTATTAAATTTTTCCAGAGGATTGAAAGTCAAGGGCTGGGGATGTGGCTCAAGCGGTAGCGCGCTCGCCTGGCATGCGTGCAGCCGGAGTTCGATCCTCAGCACCACATACAAACAAAGATGTTGTGTCCGCCAAAAACTGAAAAAAAAAAAAAATTTTATATATATATATATATATATATATATATATATATATATATATATATAAATTCTCTCTCCCTCTCTCTTTAAAAAAAAAAAAGTCAAGACAGATAACAATCAGGGGTAAAGCCTTGCATAATGTAAATATAGGGATAAATGCTTTAGTTAAATGTGACCCATCTAACTGGAGCAGTTATTTGGAGAGTCTTCAGTAGAAAACACAATAGCAGTTTAGCCACTGTATTATGGTGTTCAAGAAAATGCTTGAGTGTAACTATAAGAACTAATTTACTGCTTATACTTATAACCCATAAAGGAAGGGAACTGTATATAATCTGGAGGCCTTTGAAGGGTTCTACAGAGACACAAACACACAAAATAAGCGCTCACCCGCTAGAGCCTTTTCAGATTAAATTAGTTACAGATGTAGCACGAACTGGCTATGTCCCATTCTATGTGACAAAAGATGGGGTTTAACATTTTTGGCAAATTTGCCCCTGTGTGATGTTTTGATTCATGGAAGATTTTTTTTCCAAGTGAACACTTGAGATTTTATTTGGTGCCAGTAGGTAGCTATTGAGATTTTGCCAGATTTTACTTTTAAAGTCATACAACCTTATCATTCCTGGAGTTTTTTCAGAATTTGGCAGACTATATTCTGTGTACTTATGATGAATTCTTGAATTTCAGTAATTTATTTTTGTTGATTCATATGAAGCCTTTTCAAATATGTCAATTTACTTAGCATGATGGTTGTTGAAGGATTTCTATAGTAGTTTTAAAGAATTGCTATATTTATATTTCAAATATTTTATAAGTTCTAGAGTATTGAACACTATTTGCAGTTTTTGACTCAGATTTATATAAAATATACTCACTTAAAACTATTCAATGAATACATTTGCTGGGTTGTGTAACTAGCATTATTTAGTTTTAGAACATTTCTGATGTCCTATGATCAATTTTTGATAGCAATTCTTCAGGATAACATCACAGCATTCATTAATACATTCAATGCTAATTAAAAGGTACTAAAATTTTTTTCTTAAGTATTTTTCTTCAGCATTTTTATTATTTTAAAATATACTACCAGTTTTACATTTATTCTTTAATTTTAGTAATTTTGTATGCTATAGAGAGGGTCACACAGATCAACCATTTGAACAATATGGCTTCTGGTAAGAAATTAAGTTTTATTAAGGGAAAAAAAAAAGCCTAATATTGCCTCTGTTTTATGAGATCTATCCAACAAACTATTAAATCAGCATTTGATATTGGAGTATCCAAGAATTCTGATCCAGCCATGGATATTTTTTGAATTAAAGAAACAATGATAGAGTTATGGGATTAACTGCTGTACTAGTAGATGCACAGGAGAGGATAACAGTCATTCATAATTAGTTACTCAACTGGTCTACAATTATTGGATGGTTTCCAATGGCAACAAGGATCCCTAAATGTAGTTAGATTTACAGGCCTAGTGTAAGTTCTAAAGATAATTTCACTAATCTAGGTGATGCCTGTAATTGCTGAGGCAAGGAAGCCGACACTGTCTACTGAACTCGGGGGTTTTCATAGGTGAGGATTTTTCGCTATACACCATGGTACTGAGTTCACTACCTTATAGCATGGCTTACACTTTTCATGTTTGTACAATAAGATAGGTTTATACAACCAGGAAGAATCAATTTGGGTTCTCACACCTAATCCAATTAGTTTGCCTTTTTCTGTGGTATATTTCACTCACAGGAATCCTTACTTTGTCTTTGATAACTTCTTAAAAATCATGAAAATGTATTAATGTTCATATTGTATAAGAATATTGCATGCAGAAGCCTTAGAAACATTCTATTTTTAAATAGATTCTATTTGTAAGTTTTAATCAAAGATTATGTATTCCTTCAATAATGATTTCACATTTCAGATGAAATCAGACAATTTTTATATTTCCACTATTTGAAATTCTAATAGATCGATCTATATTAAAGTTTATCATAAACCTTCTGCAATTTACTCCAGAATTTTTCCTTTTATATTTTGTTTTCAACATCTGTCTCAACTTCCGTGTCAGACCATGAGAAAAGCTGGTAAAAAAGTATTGAGAGCATGTAAAAAACCTTTGAAGTGCTAAAGAACCCCTGGTATAATTCCCAGGATAAGACTGAAATGTAGGGAGGTGATCTTAGCACTAGGGCCATTTTTCCAAAGGGTCATTGGCTGACAAGATGAGAGTACTGAAACACTGTGGAGATGGAAGAATAAAACTGGAATGCTGGCTCAACTGAAGATGGGGCTCTGGAATTCACTGTGCACCAAGTTGGGAACCCACAAGGTCTCACAGACCTTGTCTGAGCTGTCATCTGAGATCCTTACAATTGGATTGATATGATCTAGGATCCCTACTGTCCCCTGCGCCTGGAATCAACAAAACTTCTCTCTGAGGAAAGGTAGCATCACTTAGTTATTACATTTTCAAGTATGCTTGAATGTAAAAATAACCAAGTTCATGAGAAAAAAATAAACCTGAAATTCTTTACCATCCATTAGGGTCTCTGTAATATTCAATAATAAAAGCTTTAAACAATAATAAAGCTGTAAATTATGAAAAAGACTTTGCACATAGGAAAGTGAAAAAATAAAAATTCTGAAAGGAAAAGTCTGAAAGTAAGAAATCAATGAATGATAGTATAGTTTAAGAAATAAATGCAAGAAATTATTGAGGACAAAAGGATGAAAATATAAAATAAAGAGACATCAAGTATACATTGAGGAGGTATAACACCCATGTGATTGGAATTCAAGAGGAAAGCAATTGTCCCAGAAATAATGTTTGAAGAGATCCAGGCTAAGAATTTTCTGAAATTAAGAAAGGTCCCAACCCACAAATTCAAGGATCCAATCAAATATGAAACTGGATAAATTAAAAAAGAAAAACCAGTATACTTGGATATATAATAGATCCAAAAGTACCTTGGAAGTGTACCAAGAGAATAAAACAGACATTACTTTCAAAACACCAATGGAAGTCAGTAGACTATTGGCTTCTGAAACAATGAGGCCATGAAGATAGCTTGAAGGGATGAAATAACACCTCAAATTAGACATCAACTAAAACATCCTCCATCGTTGAAGGCTTGCAATGTGTGTAACTGACAAAGGGCTTGTATCCAGAAAATAAAGAGAACTCTTCAAGTTCAGCAAAAGTAGATTTTAAAATGTGAAAGCCAGACGTAGTGGTGCACGCCTATAAGCCCAGCAACTTGGGAGGCTGAGGCAGAATTCCAAATGCAAGCCCAACCTTGGCAAGGTAGCAAGACTCCATCTCAATCTGAAAAATAAAAAGGACTAGGGATGTACCTCAGTGGTAGCGCACCCATGGATTCAATCCCCAGTACCTCAAATGATGATCAGCAGCCTCATCATAAACGGAGAAAGATTTAAGTGGTACTTAACCAAAACAAAAATCCCTAGAGAGCCATAAAATTTTATTACCAATAACTATATTCAAGTTAAAGTCGTGATATATACATGTGACAGATTGTGCTTCACTAAAAAGAGAAAAAATTCTCCAAAATCTGAAACTTCAAGAACAAGCATGATGCTACCAGTGAATTTTTTTTTTAACACTCCTGTTGTTGTCAAGGACAAGGCACACCAAAAATATTAACTAAAAAGTCACCTTAAGCCCATGTATATAAAGTGTATATCAGACAAACAAGTATTTTGTTTAGTCTTAGGTCCTATCCCTGGGATATCTCATTATGTATGTGCAAATAGGCCCAACTAAAAAAATACAAAACCAAAACCAAAACAAGCCTGGCACAGTGACATACACCTATAATCCCAGTGACTCAGAAGGCTGAGGCAGGAGGATAACAAGTTCAAAGCCAGCCTCAGCAACTTAGCAAGGCCCTAAGCAACTTGGTAGACCCCGTCTGTAAATAAAATATTTTTAAAAAGGGATGAGGATGTGTCTCGGTAGTTAAGCATCCTTGGGTTCAATACTATATATATTTATTATATATTATAGATCTGAAACACTCCTACTCCCTAGCATTTTGAATGCTAGTCTTACACAGATATCACATACATATTGGCTACGAAGCCACAGACTAAATTGAGAATTGCTAACAGTACCAAATATTAGGTAGGGTATAGAACAACTTGAACATCTACTGAGGGAGAGCAATATGATATCACCACACATGATGAAGGATTTGAAATTCAGCAAATTTGAAGATACACCTACCCAATGATTTGGTTCTTTCCACTCTTCAAAGAAAAAATTTCTTGGGCCAATCGTGTCCAAGACAGTGGACTTGAGCAAAGAAAAATAAAACAAAACAAATCAAACGGGACTGCTCTACCAACCAGAGCAAGTACTGAAAACTCCCACTAACAACCAACTCTGATAGTATTTATAGAAAAACAGACTCAAGGAATCGAAAATAACTTAATTGGCTACAGCTTAGTCAATTGATGACCCTTTAACTAGTTAATTGGCTAAAGGGCCTCCTGCAACCAATCAAGGCTCAGTTAAACTCAAAGCTGCAATTTAACTCAAGATTGGCTTGGTCTGTTGGGCCTCGTGCAGGTGACTAGTCCAAACACATGTCCCACCCCAACAAATTTTATTACACTCCAGTTTTGTAACCAAGAGAAATGTTTGCAGTGTGTACAGAGACACAGACAAGGACACACACAGCTGAACTATTTGTAATTGCCGCAAACTGGAATCAACTTTTTAAAAAAACCCAAAGCACATAAATACAATGTGGCATATTCATTCAGTGTAACAGTATATCAAAGAGAAAGAACATACAATAATTACATATAACAAAACAGATGATTGGGAAATCTAACTGGAAGAAGCCAAGCACAATGTAATATAAAAAGTATAATTCTATTTATGTTAAGTTCAAAATCAGGCAAAAATAAAAACATAATATTTGGAATGCACACAGAAGTGTTAAAGGTATCTTGAAAAGCAAATACGTGATTATGGTAAAATTTGGAACAGTGCATTATTTTAGGGTAAAAATAGAAATAGATATAAAGGCTAATAATAGAGAAATGTTCTAAGAAATTAAGAAGCATCCATAAAAAGGAATATGTTGTATTAAATTTTCAGAATGTTCAATGGCATGAGAAAATACTCATAACATGGTAAATAAATGCAGGAATAAGGTTATATAGAACATGATTTAGGTTATGCAAAATATACATTAAATGAATGCATGAGTATAAAATACACGTAACACATATTTGTGATTTAAAGAAAAGATTGGAGTATAATATGTCATGTTTATTTCTGGATATTGGGGTTACCAGAGATCTGATTTCTTTCATGAATATCCCATTTTCCCACTATTTGTCAATTTTTAACTTCTGAAATATGTTATTGATTTAAGAGAAAAGTTATATACCTAATTTCACCATCTATATTTCCCTTGAGTAGAACAAAACAATTCATGGTTATTCAATTCCATATAAGAATCTGTAACTTAGTAATTCATCACAAAGGTTAATACTTTGAATTTTATATAAAATTTTAAGTTCTTGAAACTTTTCTTGGACTTCACATGCTTCATATAAGCCCTACATAGAATATATATATGCTCAAGCTATCTAATTCTATAGGCATTTAAATTTTTTTCCTCCCATTAATATTGATACACTTCAATAATATAAGTGATGAAATTCCACATGTTGTAAATGACATTTTGTTATTTAAGCAGAAAAATATTGTAATTTGTTTCAGGTGTATTGTTCGTGCAGTCTCAGATTGGAAGCAGGGGGTCCTTACTTAGCCCGTGGGAAGATAAAGCATTTTATTAAGTTCAGTATTCACTCCGATCTCATGAGCAGAGTCTAAAAATGCTTGCAACTTTAGAGCTTAGGATGCAATTTTATAATTTCTTATTTTAAAACAAATTTATTTTAAAAAGTTGAAAGAAATTCTTTAGAATTAACTTGCAACTTTCTCGTCTATCTGAGTGAATGTCATTATAAATCTAAATAAATGAAATAGACCCAATTTTACAGCTTTTTATAGCTTTTTATTTGTACCGTTTAACCCTTTTCCTGTGTAAAATAAACTCAGTTTAATATGAGAAATAATTTTATATATACTTAGAGGCACACCAAAACAACATAATGTGCTCCCACCTCAGAAGTACAAACCAACCCCAGTTATCTTTAAAAGAGATCATATCAGCTAAGATCAGTGACAAGCATGTACCTAATCATGAGTGTTAGATGGGTTATTCTGCTGTCCAGAAAATTACTCCTATGGACAAAAATGTAAATATCAAAAATAAAAGTATGTGATTAATGAAAGAGAAAACTAGGTATATCTTTCCTAATTGTTTTCAATTTCTTTTGTTTCTTAAAGTAGAATAGGATTCAGCTGTGTCATTTCAGGGTTTTTTGTTTTTGTTTTTGTTTTTGTAACCAATTTGGGATAAATACTTATTTAACAATTGCTAAAATTATTGGTGGTTTACAGCATGCTTTATCCATTGTCATGGGACTCCATACAGTATTGCTCATGACCAAGGAACTCACTTCACAGCAAAAAAAGTGGAGCACAGGGCACATGCTCATCGAATTCTTTCCACATTCCCCACCATTCTTAAGCAACTAGTTTAACAGAATGGTGAGATGGCTTTTAAAGACTCAATTACATTGCTGTCTAGGATTGAAATATCTTGCAGGGCTGGGAGCTGAATACCTTGAAGTCAATATTCACTGTATGATGTGCTGTTATTCACATAGCTAAGATTCCTAGATCCAAGAATCGAAGGAAGGAAAAGGGAGTCTCTCTAGTCACTATAACCCATAGCCATCCACCAGCAGAATGTTTGCCTGCTGTCAGCACAATTTTAGATTCTGGTGGTCTAGAGGTTTTGAAGGTTTTTGAAGGGAAGAACGCTTCCACCAGGAGATATAGCAATGAGTCTGTTAATCTGGAAATTGAGACTTCTATGTAGCTACTTTGGTTCCTCACGATTTTCAAAGAGGCATTTTTTAAAAAGGTCTGTGTGTTGTTATTATATCCTCTGTACCACACTAATCCTGATTACAAAGGAGTAGTTAGATTGCTACTGTGTGTTGGAGGTAAGAAAGAGCATGTTTGGAACATAGGTATACCCTAGTGTTGCTGTACGGCTATGTCCTGTCACTGAAGCCTATGGAAATGCAGCCAATAAGGGCCCATAGGCTTCAGGAGTGAAGGTAAAGATCCACAAGCATCCAAGGTGCTTACCGAGGACAAAAGGAACATGAACATGAAGCTGAATTAGATATAAGTTCCAGTATGACATCTAATTGGTTGCAGAAACAAGAACTGTAGTAGTAGTATTTCTTCCTTGTTTTGTTATAAACACATTTGGAAATATGCTAGCCACATATTTTTATTTTTTTCTCTTTTTCACCCCCTTTCCATCTAACAAAAGGTATGTTAATGAAGTTAAATTTCTATTACAAAGCTTATATTATACAATATGAAAGAAGAGGGAACTCCAGCCAGGATTTCACAACTTCCAGTAAGAAGTTAGTGCAACTTCCGTTGTACACAGACTAGTTGTATCATGTTAGGCAAATGTATGACTTTTATTCTCTTTACTTGGAGATTAATTACAGTGTAAAGAGATGTACCTGGTTTCCAAGTTGACAAGTGGGAAATGATTTAAATGTCAACTTGGTGAGGCTACAATCCCCAGATATTCAATCAAGCACTAATGGTGGTGTTGCTGTGAAGGTGTTTTGCAGATGTGATTCAAGTCAGGATCAGTTGACTTTAATCAGAGGATAGTCTAGATAATCTGGGAGGGCCTGGTTCAATTAGTCAAGGGCCTGAGGAGTTCTAGCTTGCCTGATAATGTCATGCCCCACAGATTTTTTTGGACTTGCCCCATCAGAGCCCACAATTATGTAAGCCAGTACCTCATGATAAATCTCTTACTATGTATCACCTGCTGAGATGTTTCTTTTGTTTAAACTACATATGCCTATCTTACTCTTGGTATCAAAGCACTAAGTATGGAGTTCAATACATGTCAGGGGCACATAAAAAACTACATAAACAGTTTTATTTTATATTTAAATATAAAATAGCTCAAAAAAATACGTTAATTATTTTGTCTTGGTAACCCACTAAGTTTAATGTTTGTAGAATTAAAAAGTATTTAATAAATGCTTACTGGAAAAAAACACGTGAGTGAATGAATTATTAAATGATGATTACAGCTACAGAGATTTATAAATGGTATAACATGGCTGAGAATTTTTACAAATTGCCACGTATTATAAATTCGAAACCATTAAACAGATGCCAGCATTTAGTTAACTGCAATATCACTTTGTTTCTCCCAGAATGATACTTTTCAGAACTATAAGAAGTGACTTGGGGATGAGGATGATTTGCTCCTTAATAAACATCTGTGTGAAAAGGAAATCTCCCCCTTTTTGAGTGCTACAGAACTTCCTGGGTCACAGGGCCAGGAAGTCCTGAGAGGACCCCAATACCTCCATTTGTTTCCCAAGTCCTTCCCTGATTTCACCCTAACAAATGAGAGTAATTGTGACAAGAAACCACTGCTCAAAATCATCCCCGGCATCAAGTTGCACATCTTTTAAGGGTGGTGGAAGATATATGAGGTGAAATGATGTTTTGGTTTGTTTGCATTAAGGGAAGCAAGAGAAAAATAAAATGTGAAGAGAAAATAATGAAGCAAACCAAATCTTTGGACTTTTAAAACTAGGTTGAGAGAGATTGATGATGTCAGTGAACTGGTATCTAAGATAATAACAAAACAAAACAAAAAAAAAAGGAAAAGAAAAAAAAATTAAGATCCTAGAACTACTTTCTTAATAAAAAAATACTGTCGTTAAAATAGTCCTAATACCTTTACTAATGGCGAGAGGGAAAATAGATTGGTATACATCAGGAAGGGAAGTACTCGGTGTAGAAGCCACAGAATTTCATCGGCTCAAATCAGGCAAAATTTGAAAGCAGATGGAAAAAGGTTAAGAAATTACCACAAATTTAAAGGTTAGTGAAATCGCTAACAGTTATAGATTTTGAAGCTTCCATTTTGGAGGAAAAAAAATATTTCTATTTGGATGGAAGAAGAATGATCCTGCATAGCTATAGTACAGGATCTCGTGTTTTCATCCTAGGGGTCTGGTGTATTGTGTAGGTTAAATTAAAAAAAAAAAAAAGGCTGCAATTTGTTTGGCATGCTTCCCATTAAGAGGTCGGATCTACATTCTCCTCCCTTGAATCTGAGCAGAATTGTGACTACTTTGACTAATAAGAGTATCAGGAAGAGATGTTATATGATGTTTGAGGCTCAGTTATTAAAAAAAAAAAAAAAAAAGACCTTGCAGTTCCCACCTGGTTTCTTTGGAATGCTTGCTCCCCCTCAGGATACTCCCTCTCAGAGCCCAGCTGCCATTCTGAGAGACACCCAAGCCACAGGATGGGCCATATGTAACTCTCTGATCAATCCTCCCAGCTAAACCCAGCCTGGAAGTCATTCACCAGAGACCAGACACAGACATGAGAATAAACAAGCCCCCAGGTGATTTCTGCCTAAAATCATTTTTCAACTTATTTATACAAATCTTTTGCATATTGAGAATGGGAATATTTACCTGTCAAATTTTATGCAGATGATTTCTTCAGTTTGTTGTTTGTTGTTCAATCTTATTCGTGTTACAATATTCCAGTCAGAACTCAGTTTTTAAAAACTAGTTTAATCAAATCCCCCAATATATATCCTTTTATGATTTGTTGATATAAATACTTTTTAAAATAAAGAAATATAGAAGCATAGAAATATACAACATATAGAAATATACAACAACCCTCTAAGATATTTATTGCTTGAAAGTGTTCCTTCCACAACTGTTTATAATATGAAAAAAAAAATGGAAGCACTCTTAAGAACCATCAATAAAAAATGGTTAGGTCATGATTTGTTTTTTGGGGGAGCCAAGTACCAGGGATTGAACTCAGGGGCACTCGACCACTGAGCCACATCCCCAGTTCTATTTTGAATTTTACTTAGAGACAGGGTCTCACTGAGTTGCTTAGTGTCTCACTTTTGCTGAGGCTGGCTTTGAACTTGTGATCCTTCTGCCTCTGCCTTCTGAGCTGCTAGGATTACAGGTGTCTGCCACTGTGCCCAGCTGTAGTTTATTATTTTATCCAATATACTACAACTAAAATATGACTATCACACTACCTGACAAATATAGCATGTGTGGGAAAGTATAATGATTCAGAGTGATTCCTGAGCCAGATGTAAGGCAACTGGCTTAATTTCTCAGACCCTCAGTTTGCTCATCTGTGAAATGGGGGGGATATAAAGCTAGTTGATGGGACTGCTGTGGTGAATATTGGGATAATGCACAGGAAAGATGTCTAGTACAATCCTGGTGCAAATATTCACTAATAGCATAAAGTATTTATACTTAAAATACTTCAAAATATAAAAATAGAAAAGACAAAAAGTAACAATGGTCATTGTGTTAAAACAGGTTAATTTGGTTTTGTTTCACAAATTGTAATGTATTATTTTAGTGAAAATGTAAAATAAGTCAATAGGTTATGTGTTTTACTTCCAAAGGAACATGCATCTAAGACACTGAAGTTACCTTCAAAAGAGCAGATGGATTAATTCAGGGAGGAGAGAATAATGATTGTGGTGATAGAGGAGTGAGTTATGAGAAATGATTAAAGATAAAGATTATGTCTGGGGTTGCTAAGTAATGGCTGAGGGGGGACTAATAATTGACCGCAAAAATCTGACAGGAGAAATACTGAACAGGCAGGAAGAATTATTTAATCAGGTTCAGGACAAGATAACTAGAAGAGTATAGAGAAGGAAAGAAAAATTTACCCTGAATGGGAGAGAAAACTTTCTGACAGTAAAAATTATTATACAAGAAAAATCTTCCAAGAAAAGTGATGAAAGCCCATCCCTAGGGATATTTAAAATAAGGTTGGATAGAAACCAAGAAAATATATATGACAGAGAACCACAGTGCTTTGATTCAGTGCTAGCTTCCATCTCTGATTTTATAGCAGCCTTGGGAAAAAAAAAATAGGTCACTCAGTCATGGTGAATGATTAAAATCTGGCTCCAAGTGTTTGAGCACTTTTGAGGTGTCCTGCTTCCACACTAGGCACAAAACTAAACCAAGACAATGTCTGTGTCTGTAACATGACCTGTTCTGTGTTTCTAGGAGCACTGCTATTCCACAGCTGCCACATGCCTGAGGGTGGCAGGGTAGCACAGGGCCATCAGCAAACTATCCACTGGAAACCAAAATTCAGATGCCAACCAGTTCCTGAATCAGAAATTACAATAGTTCAAAGGGACCTTGGAGATAATAATTAGCCCTACTTACTGCATATGTGCCACGTACCAAACACTGTTAGGATTTGCCAATGTCATCTCCTGGGGTTCTCACACCTGTGGATGGCAACTATTTTTATCCACATTTTTAAAATGAGAGAACTGAGGCCAAAGAAATTAAAGCTGGTCCCAAGGTCACATGGCAAGAGCTGAAATGAGGATCCCAACCCAGTTGCATGTATTTCTCAAGCCTGATCTTCCTCCATCCACACTACTGTGTCAATAGACAAGACGGGGAGCAAGTCACTAAACACCAGACAGTCTGATTTTAGATTCAGGACTACAACTTGGAATACTTGTTCTTGGTCTCTGCCCCATTGTCCTGGTTTCCTTTGCTTTTCTGTTTCCTTTCCTACTCTCTCTTCCAGCAAAAGGAAGAAAACTATCTTTTTGATGTTATCAACTGGGGATAGAAGGAAAGACAATATATATATTTTTTTTTCAGACTATTAATTCTTTAGGTTGCTTTATTCAATGATAAAATGTATTATTCAACATTGATATTCTGCCTTTTAAAAATTATCTGAATCCACAATCCTTTCAAAATAAAGCCAGACTCAATGTACATATAGTTCAGATGGGTATTTTGCAGTCTGATAATCTAAAATAAAGTTGGACAATTAAAATAGGAATAATAATGCTGCATGTGCAAGATGCTTCCCTTTTGCATTTCCTTACTTATGCTTACTCCATTATTGTTTTCAAGACAAAGAGAATCTGCAAAAACATAACATTTGTGGCATATATTATAAGGTATATATTTACTAATGACATGATCTACTTTTAATTTTTCTCTTAATAAGCACATTTTTGCAGATGCATATTCCTTAACCTAATAAAGTTAATAGAGAAAGATTTGATATGAATGCATTAAATAACTTGGAGCAATCAAGAGCTCACCAAAACAGAAAGAAGAATCTGAAGATTTCTATCACCTCACTAGAAATGTCTCAACACATACTCACACCTCTGTGTGCATGGGTGTGGGTGTTTACATTTCTGTGTAGCCTTTTCTTCAGTGTTGTACTTATTTTTTAAAAAAATCTCCATGATTAAAAATTACTTAGTTCATTTGGAGTTACTCCCCTTATTGTGACTGTGGGCCATTCTCCTGTGGCTGCTCCTTTATGAATTCCAGGGGCAGGTGGAACCCAAAGATCTATAGATCCTACCCCTGCCCCCTGTGTCTAGATAGACAATAGATGGATGGATAAATTGAGATAGCAAATGCACATGCAGCATTTTTTTTTTAAGTTCTGCTGACTGAAGTTTTTAACATTATCTCAAGAAGCTTTCTCTAAAGTAATGTGTTATTCGGGAACAACAGGACAAATACAAAGAAGAGGAATAATATATGGTTATATAACTTGCATAGATCAGATGATGGTCCATGCCACAAAGAGACAGAACATAATTATCTGAATTTAGGCCAAGCTCTGATTACTAAATATCATGCTGGAGGTATGTTTCAGAATATTCATGTTGCAATGTAGGCTACCTTAACCATCTGGACCCTGCTGAATCTCCCCATGCAATCTTTCCCTTAAGGAAGGGTTGGGCCTATTGCCTTTTGGAAGCATTACTCCTTGCAGCAAGAGTCTGAGGAAAGGAACTGCTACCAAAACAGAAATGACCCATCCTGCCACCCCGCCTGGTGGCAGCATTGATGAACATGTCCATTACAGAACCTGTCATTACAGAAAGCCACAGGCCAAGATGACATCTCACACAGCTTCTCCTGTGTAACAATAGCATGCTCCCAGCAGCCCACACGGGGCCCTGCTATTGCACAAGAGCTGAACATTGACAGGGGTGCAATGCCTTTTCCCAAGAGCTAGATCCAGGCAAGAAAGGGCAGGCAGAGAACCATGCCCATGAAAATGGCTGTTTTCCTTTACAGAGACTTATTTCTTAATTCTGCAAAGCCAGCCCCTAGTAGGTATTCAGCATTCAGTGAGTATTTCCCCCTGAATAAATTTAGTCTTCCATTCCGAGGAAGCCACGCCTCACGGTGATAAGGAATAAGTGTGCTCCACCTGTATGCCCTGTAAAAAGACAGTTCTGTCTCAAGAGCTAGCCATTCCTGTCACTCAAAATGTGAGCCTTTTGTCATGGTTTCTCTTATTTTGTGTACACAGATTAGGAATGAGGCCCCTTGAGTTACAGTTACAAATGTCTGCACCAGAACATTAGCATTCAGATTGCACCTATAAGAGGAATCATGACTTTAAGAGAATCCAGGACCCAACAATAAAATATTTCTCAATCATCAAAACAAATAATTTACAACATGGAGGATGAAGAACAGGCAGGAGCAGGATTTGGATTTTAAATGAAGCAAGAACACAAAGCCAGAAGGTTACAGTTTCCAACAGGAAAACCAATGGGAAGTTGAAATATTATAAGTTCCCTCGCAGACATATAAAACACTAGTACCAGACAGCAGATATTAGGTACTTGGGGAAAACACCAGGTTGGGAAAGTCGACTTTTGCTTTCAATCCACAGTTCCTGGAGCTCCAGAGAAAGAACAACAGTGGAACTCTGCCAAACGAGGAGGAGGGAGATGGAGGGGGAGAGGTTTCTTTCATTAAGATCCATCATCTTTGACCCCCAAATCAGCATCCTTACCTAGCAAAGCAGAGTAGTATATTTTTCTTCTCCTGCAGGTAGCTTATACTCATTTCCTTCTAGATATAGAAACAGTTGGAGCATTTGGAAATTTTTCAGTTGGGGGGAACAGAATGGAAATTTGTCTGAACTTGCTGCCCCTGAAACTCCATATGAACTGCTTAGGACAAAATAATGTATCTATATTTCATCGACCTTATGCCCAGGGCTTCAAGTCCATGGAAAACCATGGGCAATAAACATGCATAGAAATGGAACCAGATATCAGTTCCATCAAGTCGGTGATCTGCTGTGAAAATGCCTAATCCTAACAACACAAAAGTTTATTTACTTCTCTCCTTCTTTCCTCTTTCTCTTTTCAATCATTTATTTATTCTACAACATTTTATTGGATACCTAACACACCTTACATAACTACTGCCAGGCACACATTTGCATTTTATTTTCATGTCCAAAAATCTGCCTCAAGTTGGGCAAACTTGAGCTGAAGAAGTGGGGTCCACTGTCTGCGCTTGGGTGTCCCAGCACTGGCCAGCTGTGCGTCCCCGGAATTGAGGACATCGTGTTTTCAATTTTCTTCAATAAAGCAATGAATCTGGCAATTTGCTGGCCTGCTTCAGCTAAACAGAAAGGACAATTTGAGAAAGATCATAGTTCAGGCCCAGTCAGACGGAAACGATTGAAAACAGAGAGCTGGCCGCTGCGTTTCCCCAGTGCAGCTCGCTGTGGCAGTTTGACTGACAAACTGACTTTTTTGAGGTGCTCATGCCCATTTCAGTCAGAGTTTATTGAAGGTGATTTTGATCTTCTCCATGAGGCCACAGCAGTGGCCATGCCATCTGTCACCTTGATTGCATCGTGGATTCTCTGGAGAGAGCGCCATGGCTCCTGATCACTTACAGATTGCGCTGCTCTCTCCTCCATAAGGACCACATGCGCAGAGCCAGATGGTGAACATACACGCTTATTATAAGTCTTTATCTCCGTGCAGGAAGGAGAGGAACCATTAGGTCTCCCTCAGGAGTTCTGCTCCTCTCTACCCTCATGCTGCTCCTCAGCAAATACAGTCTTCTTCAGCTGTCATCAGCCTACCTTCGAAAATTAAAAAAATAAACAATAATTCCATCAGCCGAGGCTGGGAAACCAAGACAGTGCAGCAAAGCAATCCCCTGGCCTTGCCTCTCTTTCTCTTCTCTAGCCCCTGCCCCCACCCCGCCTGCCTGTCAGCATTAGGTAAAAACAAGTTTGTTTGCAAATGCATCATTAATGTGTTGATTTTTTTTTTTTTTTTTTTTTTTGAGAGATCAGGAGGGAGCCCTGCTTGAAAAATAAAGCAATGTGATCCCAGTTTTTGTTATTGGGAATATGGTTTCCGTGGTATTGGCCTCGTTCTTTTCCATTTAAGGGTTTTTAGTTTGCTTTACATATTTTAAAATTCTTTGTTTAAAATTCTTTCTGAAATAGTCCCAGGAGAAGGACCACCTGTGTGTCAAAGCATAAGGGTCCAGGGAGGGATTTAGATGCTGGTGACTGTGAGCAAGAATGGAAAACCCCCAGGTACTGTGGAACTCTGAAAAATTCATTAGGAAACTCTTTGCTGAAAAAGAGACATGAGGGTAGGGATGGGCATAGACAAAGCGCTGGGTACAGGTCAGGGTGCCCACTGGCAGACAGGATGGCTGGTAAAATAGGCAAGTTTTCTCCCAGACCACCATTGCCACTCACTATTAGAGATTCATCAAGGGGTCTAAAGGAATCCATAGTAAAACTGAAATGTGCAAAAAATAAACACATTATAGTTGTAAATAAAGTGATTATCAACTTTTAGGCTTTTTAGGTACAAATTATAATATATAACAAAACACATACATTTTAAATCCACTTTTTTAACATGTAAATATTTGACCGAGATTAAGGTTTAGGATAGTTCCCAAACTCCAGCTGACTGAAAAGCAGACTCATTAAGAGGCTCACCTCCTCTGCCTGCACAACTACCCTTGAAATTAACACTATCCGCAAGCCTAGAAGTTGACCCACCCGCCAACCTTGCTCTCTCTACCTCTCCCTCTCTCTCATATACACTCTGTGTGGATAAGCCCCTGCCAGTGAGCAGCTGTCCACAAAAAACAGGGAAATATTTCCAGTGACCCATAACCTTGAAGTCTCGCCTATTTGGATCATTCACTTCAAGTAACTGCCACATAACCCAATGGTTGCAATTACCTAAATCCAATATCTTTGCTCAGACACTAAATCTGAGTGATCCTGGAGACAGTCACAGGATATCTTCTGGTTTAGAGTAAAATAGAATGAAAATTCTCTATCTGTGAGCTGTGTAGTCCCAGCCTCTTACACACCACTCCCCAAGGGCTGACTCTTCCAGAATATCAGGTTGTGTTGGGAAGGTAGGGTAAGCCACAACAGAGTAATTGTGAGAAAACCAGCTGAGAAATACCACTAGGAACACAACACAACACACACACACACACACACACACACACACACACACAGAGGCTCCTCTTCCATACCTACATTTCCTCAAAAAGTAATTGAGTTCAAGTAAATTACAGGTCTAAACACAGGTCCAAAGTTATTTTACATGTTTTGCTTGCATATTAGGGATCTTTCTGGTGGGGATTTGAATAAAAGCCAATAATGTTTTAATCAACTTCATCTTAAAAATAAAACAAAACAAAACTTATTTAGCTCACAAACTTCCAGTTCTCCTTCTATTTTCTATAAAATTGCTCTTTTTCTTTTCCTTCCTTCCTTTTTTTCTTTTTCTTTCTTTTTACTTTTTTCTTTTCTTATTTTTTTTGAGCCAAGGATTGAACCCAACCACTGAGTCACATCCCCAACCCTTTTATATTTTATTAGAGACAGGGTCTCACTGAGTTGCTCAGGGCTTTGCTAAATTGCTGAGGCTGGCTCTGAAGTTGTGATCCTCTTGCCTCAGCCTCCTGAGCTGCTGGGATCACAGGAAGGTGCTACCGCACCAGGAAATAATTGGTCTTAACAGAATAAAAACCACTACTAAATATTTTTAGAGGAAGAAAATCAATGTGGTTTAATTCCATCACAAGTGTGTTTTCAAAGAAGAGGTTTATGGTTTCCTACCCTTAAACTGGCTCTTATTTTCTATTTTCCTTTTTTTTTTTTTTTAATTTGGGGGATTGGTGCATATGTGTTTGTATGTGGGTATGCAGTAGTGTGGGTATGCAGTAGTCTCTTCTTATCTGAGGTTTCCCTTTCTATAGCTTCAATTGCCCACACTCAGCCAAGATCAAAAGAATAAAAGGAAGATTCCAGAAATAAATGACTCCTAAGTTTTAAATTGTATGCCATTCTGAGTAGTGTGGTAGAATCTAACATTGTCAAGCTTCATTCTATTCAGGATGTGAATCATCTCTTTGTATACCATATCCACACTGGGCCAGCTACCTGCCTGGTAGTTACTGAGGCACTAACTGTAACTGTCATAGTATCACAATGTTTATGTTCAAGTAACCCTTATTTTACTTAATAATGACTCCCCAAAGGCAAACATTATGGTATACTGTAAAGTTATTCTATTTTATTATTAGTCATTGTTGTTCATTTTTATCATGCCTAATTTATAAATTAGGCTTCATCATAAGTATGTATACATAGGAAAAAAAAAATAGTATATTTAGGGGTCAGTACCATCCATGATTTCAGGCATCCACTGAGTTTGGAAAGTAGCTCCTATAGATAAAGTGGGGCTTTTGAATTCAATAGATTTGTATGTATACTGTCTGAGATATTTTGTCAATGATATTTAAAGACACAAACAAAACAATTAGTCATGCCTATCCAAAATAACTCCTGGTCCCTGAATATTAGCCTATACTGGATTATACCTAAGCACATGGATTTTTAAAATACCAGCATTCTCCCCACCGTACATAATATTTATCCCCAGCACAGACAGGAATCAGTTTGGGATTAACTCTACCTAGTTAAACAGCTGATCCTGACCTTTGTAACATCACATTGCTCCATTGTGCTATAACAAAATTACAGAGATGCATATTGAAAACCAAACTACCAAATACAGTCCATCCTCTCAAAAAAAGATAGAAGATAATCAGATAGAATGCATTTGATTTAAAATACAAAATGTAACTTTATAAAGCAAAAAAGATTATGAAGACCCAGGATGAGAAAAGGGAAACTGGATTTGATTACTTAGGGTTAATGAAATGTGCTAAGAAACATGAAAGCTTCCTGGCCCCCATGTGGGGAGAGGATAATTCTGCAAATCCCAAATGTTGAGCATCTTTATTTCTGGTTCTGGTTTTGTCATTTACAACCAAGAGGTCAAGGTGCAAAGAAAGGCCAGAGAGTGTTGTAGGGGACAGACGAGGCAGGGCACTGAAGATAGCAGGAAACAGCTTTATTTGGCTGCAGCCAGGTCCAGGGGGTACAGCTTTCACTGTAATCAATTAATCCCCTGAACCCCGAGTTCAGGTACTTTCAGAACTTTATACCCAGCGTGTAAGGGGAGGGGCTCAGAAGTTCACAGTCTGTAGAAGTTCACACAAAAGCAGCTACCCCCCTCCCCCCCACACTGTTTTGGGCAAGTTAACCCTTCAAGGACAACACCTGAGAAAGGGAGAGCTTCTTCTCCCCTTTCTTTCCTCTCCCTGCCAGCTGTTACCATGGAGTCCAATTGGTAACTTTTCTTATCTTAAAAATGTAGACATCTCTGTGAAGCTCCAGCTCAAGGCCAGAGGCCTTGTTAAAGGATTGTTTTTAAAAAATCACATTTTGCATTTGCAAACACACTTCAACAAACTACTATGCTGGATAAATGTTTATGGAAAAACTAGTAAAGGGGCATTCAGCACCTGGAGTGCTGATTTCTTCCAGGCCAATGGCCAATTAAAATAGAGCAACAGGAAAATGGAAAGTTTACCTACATTGAACTCTTTTGTAGAGACTCTTTTGTTAATAGTCCTCAAATCAATTATGGTGAAGATTTCTGAAGAAGTTTAGTTAAGATTTTCTGTGGAGGAGGGGTTGCCTCTACAAGAGCATGGAATCAGGCTTCTTACTTGGCCTTGCACTTGGACAGGACACTTACTTTCTCCAGGCCGCATATTCTCTGTCAATGTGCTAAACAATACCAATCTCTCAAGTGAGGATTATCTTTGATAAATAGAAAACATCTCACATGTATCTGCCTTGTACTAAGCCCTTAAAGTATGATAAAAAATGATGTCAAACCAGAACAAATGTCACCATTTCTGTTGAAAGATAATACTGCAAATACACATATAATCATTAAGATTATTAGGTTTCCATACAGAAATCATATTTAGTAAAAAATAAAAATAAAAAGCACAGTGTTCAACGTAGACTTTTTGATGAACAGAGACACCAGATTTCGCTCTAGGTCTCATCCTCAACCTGACACATGCATATTACTTGTCTGTTTCAGGTTTTTCACTTGAAAAATGAGGGCCATAATAAGGAACCTACCACACAGGTTGGCTGTCAGGGTTAGATGAGATGATACAGGTAGCACACCTGGCAAATTATAAGCATTATAAAAGTGAGATAGCATTCAGAGTGCTTGAAAGACTGAAAGAACAGCACATCATTTTTTACTAACTTTTGGCTCTAGTGTAGCAATGAAGTTGTATGGTAACTCAAATGCCCAGGACACTGACTGGAATTCATTGTTCACTTTTACTTTCTGTTTTTAGTTTTTAGTCTTTGTTAGGTTGGAACTATTGTTTGTTTTATTTTATTATTATAAACAATACCTATATACTTACTAAGCTATAAGCAGGTCACACACACACACACACACACACACACACCATTCCTCATGCAAGATGGGTATAGCTTACTTTCTCTGCAAACCCAACTATGACTGGGAAAATATCTCAGAATACAAGAGGGAAAGGAGTGGCATTATATAGGACTCAAAGTTTATAGATCTGCATGTTCATCTTCACTCTACTGCTAAACTTTGGGAAAAGCACTTGTCTCTTCATTTGTAAAATATATATTAGAATGCCCTTTAATTTCATGGGATTGCTGGAAGAATCTAATATTTGAAAAATATAAAGCATTATAAAATTTAAATATCAAGTATTGGTATTCCATATCTAAGGCAGCATCCTTGCCAAACATTAATGAGTATTACAAACAGATTAGTAAAGTATTTATAATAAATGTGCAACTGCTGGAAATAAATTAGATTCTAGATGGAAAGCAAAGAGCTTCAAAATCTATCAGATGCAGAATCATGAGGCCAATATGGAGATATGTCTAAATTCTGCTCCTGGGAGCCTCTAGTGTTCTTAGATCAAAATGTTTCTTATTAATGGAGAGGACAAATAGGGCTCACACTTTAATTTTGTTTCTTCCCATCTTTGAGAATATTTCCAATATTACAATGTTTATCTCCCAAACAGCATAAGACCCAAATAAAAGTAAATCCAACAAAATCTGCTTAACTCAGGCTGCTTTAAAACAAGAGTTCATACAATAAGACAGTTGGTCCCAATCCTGGTTTAATATGTCTATAGTACAAAGGGTCTTTGCTGCCTCCTGTTTCTGTGGGGGGGGGGGGGGAAGGAGTTTATTAAAATAAATGTAGCATGTACAAATATGGCATAATTAATCCCACCATTATGTATAATTATAATGTACCAATAAAAAATAAATGAATAAAACAAAAATAAAAAATAAATATAGGCTAGAATTTAAGCTCCCAATAGGAATGGAAAAGCAATAATTAAAATAATAATAATAAAAATCCGTTTTTTTCAGGATATTTCTTTTTGTACTATAATTTCTATTAGTAATATTCAAATTTCAAGATTTACATCAGAGAGTAAAAAAATAATTATTTCTTCCTAAAAAGTTCCAGAGATTATTATAAAGAATGGTATGCCAACAAAAGAGCAGTTATGAAAATAAAGCTAAATAACCTATAATGAACAAAATAATTAAAATCTGAATACCATTAAGCAACATACAGCTACTTAGCCTTTTCTTTCTGTCCTTAGATAAGGTAGGTACTAGAAGAAAATCGATCATGACATTATTATAGTTATTATTACAAATAATAATGTTATGTGAAAAAATCAGTGGGTATGTGCTTGTTTGTACATGTATTGGTACTTGAGTGTGTGCATGGGCGCAGGTGTCAGTGCATGTGTGTGCTCAAATCAAATTTAACTAGCAGTGATCACACATCTTGTCTTGTGAATGGCATTAGGTATCTTGTTCAAAATCTCTGATTAATCTGATTAAACCAGTGAGTGAATAATCCTTTAATCCTCTCAAGAATACAGTTTATGTCTGCTGAGTGTCAAATTTAAGACTAGTAAGCTGTAAATACTGAAATTTAAGTGAAAGGAAGGAGGAAAAGGCCATCATCCAAAGTCAAACTGTGTCGTCTTTTTTCCAGATTCTGTCTTTTGTGGATGACCTTCTCTAGCTGTAACAGGAATGAGAAACATTAGAAAAAATCATAAATCATCCTCTGGAGGTGGCTCTGTGGCAGGGAGCGTATCAGTCACCAAGGACCAATCTGCTGGCATGTGCTTCTCTTTTCTCTACCAGTTTAATTATGAATTAACGGATACTGCCTTTTTGCTCCTCATTTCATTTGAGACTAGAAATGTTGGAAGTCAGATATTATATGTTTTATACTTGGAAAACTATGCCAGAAGCTCAAAAATGCTAAATATCTTGCAGAATTATCACAAAAGCAAGAAAATGAGAACACGTCCATTAAAATCTCAGTCAGAGACTACCCTTTAGAAAATGTGATTGCTTTAGAACTGGGAGCTCTAATCAGGTTAAATGAATTGAGGTGCTTCCAGGATGCTTTATTATCTATGCACTAAATTTAAATAACAATGTAGGGGGAAGTGGACAGAGGAGGGTGGTGATGGTTGGTTTGCTGCTGGAGGAAAATTTTTAAATTTTTTAGAAAGAAATTATTTTTAACTAACTAGTTTGTTTACGTGGACTTCACCTACAGGAGCTGAAATATAGTCCCATTATCCCTTTCACTACTTTATAATGTCTGTAGCCCAAAATGTTCTGTGAATTTGTTTACCAGTACTACCTTCTGTGTTGGTTAAGAAAATCATCCCCTTCTAAAAACCTTGACTAATACCTGTTAGAAGGACAGAAAATGGCTAGAGGCAATGAATCTGCCACTCAATTACTTTTCATTTCCTTACCTATCAGAAGTCCAAAGGACCTGGGCTAATTCAAGTACTGGCCAATAATTAAAAGCAGAAAGTCTGTATTATCCCCTAATTTCTCAGGAGGTAAGAAGAATATCCCTCCCAGCCCTGATCATGGATCTAGTGTCAGAGACAGTCTGTGCAACCAGCTAGAGAAGAGACCAAATCAGTCTGTTCTTTGCTGTTGGGACTGTGGTGTAGACTCCACTTTAATTTTTCCAGTAATACCTAACGAAACTTCTTGCTCTGTAACCACATAAAGGAGAGATGCCCAAGCAGAAAGCTCTCCCCCACCTGTTTTTGCCTGAGAGCAGGTGCTGCACTTCTAGGTCTACCCCCAAACACTTGGGAGTAAACTGAGGGGGAGGAGCTTCTGCCCCAGCAACTAGCCACAGCCTCAGGCTCCCCCCCCCTCCACCTCAGCTCTGCAGGTACAGCCTCAGCCCTGCTAACTTTGGCATCTTTCTCCAGTGTTCGCACATTTGGCAGAATCCTGTTGGCAAATGGCTCACATCTCTGCCCCATGTATTCAGCTCTTTCTTCCCTTCTACAGAGTAGTAATGACTTATCTAATTATTACTTCGTACGTGATCTATTATCCCTGTGGATGCTTAGATTTATATTATCTTTAACTCCGTTCACCCTTGACAATGAACTTTTCCCCTGGCGTCCTCCACAGGACTGGTTCCTGATTTTGAAGGGAAGGACCGTGTCCAAATCCTAACTACCACAGACTTAGTTCCACTTTTGAGACAGTATTTCAAAGCTGGGAGGGGAAGCAGAGGATTTCCTGCAGACTTTTCTTTTTCTTCTTCTTAAAATGTGATTTATTTATTTATTTGATTTTTTTTTAAAAAAATGACAGTGGGATGCATTACAATTCATATTACACATATAGAGCACAATTTTTCATATCTCTGGTTGTATATAAAGAATGTTCACATCAATTCATGTCTTCAAACATGCACTTTGGATAATGATGTCTATCACATTCTACCATCCTTGCTAATCCCCTGCCCCCTCCACTGCCCTCCCA
Source organism: Marmota flaviventris (assembly GCF_047511675.1). Classification (NCBI taxonomy): domain Eukaryota; kingdom Metazoa; phylum Chordata; class Mammalia; order Rodentia; family Sciuridae; genus Marmota; species Marmota flaviventris. The sequence continues at coordinate 68,788,793 of NC_092512.1, forward strand.
CCCCTCTGCCCTATCTAGAGTTTATCTATGTTCCTTGTCCCTACCCCACTATGAGGCAGTCACCTTATATCAGAGAAAACATTTGGCATTTGTTTTTTGGGGATTGGCTAACTTCACTTAGCATTATCTTCTTCAACTGCATCCATTTACTTGCAAATGCCATGATTTTATTCTCTTTTATTTCTGAGTAATATTCCATTGTGAATATATACGCCAATTTTTTTAATCCATTCATCTACTGAAGGGCATTTAGGTTGGTTCCACAGTTTAGCTACTGTGAATTGTGCTGCTATAAACATTGCAAATTGGTGCAGCCAATATGGAAAGCAGTATGGAGATTCTTTGGAAAACTGGGAGTGGAACTACCATTTGTCCAAACTATCCTTCTCCTTGGTCTATACCCAACGGACTTAAAAACAGCATACTACAGGGACACAACCACATCCTGCAGACTTTTCTGAGGCTTCACAAACCTAACAAAGAAAACGAAATCACTGGAAGTCACTTCCACAAATAAGCTGTCAGCCAGAGTTGGGAGTGTGTAGAGATGAATTCCAATACTGGTAACAAAAATGAAATGACCTCATTTTGCCTCTGTTCAAGGAGTCTCTTAAAACCCAAAGAGTAGTGTTTGGAAGGGGATGATCTTCTTAACCAACACAGAAGGTAGTACTGGTAAACAAATTCATAGAACATTTTGGGCTACAGACATTATAAAGTAGTGAAAGGGATAATGGGACTATATTTCAGCTCATGTAGGTGAAGTCCATATAAACAAACTAGTTAGTTAAAAAGTGTGCGAGATCATTCTGGAATTATTTTACCATAAACCAAATTACACATTGCCATTTATAATTTTGTTATTTTCTGACTATAGATATTCTCTAATTTATAGTATTTAGACTCATTTCTCTTGCCTTCTCACAATCAGTATTACTGATATTGCAGAATAGCAACCAAACTCTTCTGCTTTACATGACATAAAAATCAATATCCCTGTCTTGTGCATTTACTCATTCATTCATTCATGTAATAAATATTCACTGCAAGTCTCCTAAGGGCACGGGCATACTGAAGCTATTATTTACAATGATACAAGGATGCTCTTGGTACATTCCAAACAGAATCCATAAAACACTATGTGTAATCAGGGATACTATACAGTTGTCCCTCAATATCCCCAGGGATTAGCTCCAGGATGCCCTCAGAAAACGAAATCTGCAGATGCTCAAGTCCACTATGCAAAATTGCATCCTATTTAAATATAACTTCCCAAATACTTTAAATTATCTCTAGATTACTTCTAGTACCAAATACTATATATACTGCTGTGTAAATAGTTTTAATACTAAATTGTTTAGGAAATAATGACAAGGGGAAAAAAGCCTATATTTGTTAGTAAAAGCACAATTTTTCCAAAATATTTTCACTTCATGGTTGGTCAAGTCTGTGGGTTAGGAACCTTATGGTCAGACTGACAATAGGAGACCATCTTTACACTGGTTTCGGAACATATGAGTCTCAATTAATTGCAATTGTCTCCAGCCCCTCGACCCTAAGCAGTGGGAGTTTAGAATAGCAGGTTCAGTCACATCCAGGCTTGGCGCTCCTCAGCCAAGAGAGGCTGTATATTACTAGGCTTTGCTCCACCACACTTGCATTCATAAATCTGGAATCTGGGATGGGCTTCAAGTCCTCAAAAAGTCTTTTTGAGTTTCAAATCTTCACTAAGGCCTGACCTCAATTCCAGCATCCATATACTCTGAGCCAATTGGCTGAGTCCCTAAGACCTACCTGGTTCTTCCTGGTCTTTCCTTAGATGGTCTTGGACTCTATATTTCATACTTTTAGTCAATTATTAGATCTTCTTTTCAAACAGAAAGATTCCCCAAGATGCTGTTATTCACATGACTTCTGAAACAGCCACCATCAGGGGATTCCTACCATGCTTCAGCTACCTACCATATTAGACCCTTTTGAATGTCTACACTAACTTAGATCTTGTTCCAGTGCATAGTGTCATGATATACACTGTTGTTTAGCATTGGCCACTCTTGCAGTACCTGAGAGGCAACCTACCATCTAGGGCAACAACATTGATGTGACATACTGCAGGTTAGTTCCCCTGGTCCATCAAGATTCAGGATCCTCCTCTTCCCCTTTGACTCAAACTACCAATGTCCTCATGAGTAATCGTTCCTGAGTTACATTTCTAGGATCTATAGGGACAGGTTCCTAAAGAATGTAAGATAGCACAAGCTGATTTTAGACATTTTACTGGTTTTCAGGTTCCCCTAGAATTGATTGGCACTTGTAGGACCCTAGGTTCCCGGGTCCCTACTTACTGCCAGCCCAGAAAAGACTTGATGACTGTTAAAGAAGGTAAGTCTCTGCCTTCCAGACTGAGATACAAAAGTGGCCAGTGGCTCTAATATATCCTGAATGTATTTACTTTATCATTATGTTTCACTCTCTGGCCCACTGTCTTTCTAAAATACAGCAGTAGTGACATAATTACTCTAGTACAATTGCAACTCAGCATGTGATCAAATGTTTTAAAAATAAATAGAAAACTGGACTTTTCACCTATTTTTACATCCCAATTATATGCTTTTATCATGGATTTTGACACAATAACATTAAATATTTTAAGAAATTCATTAGATTGATTACTACTTGAAAGCTGGAGAATGCCAATATTTTAGGGTAAATGGAGATACAAAAACATTCATGTGTTTTTGCTGATATAAGCATAGACTGGTGTAGACATTCTGGAAATAACCCTGGTAGTATTTACTTAAATATTTCCTATGATGCATTAATTTTGTTCCTGGATGTAATTCTCAAAAATATTCATACACCGGAAAAGACATACCCCAGGACATTTATTACACTGTTGTTTGTGGTGATGAGATGTAGAAGGCAATCGTGTCACTCATAATTTGTGAACAGGTAAAATATGGAAGATGCCAACTATGACATATTCTGCAGGGTTAAAAATAGAGTTCGTGTCCACACACTTACATGAGTAGGGACACACTTACATGAGTAGATCTTAGGAACAGTAGGTCAGATGATAAAAAGAAAATATAATGAGCTATCTAGCATAATGATGGCTGTACCAATTAAAACACAGGCACACATGCTTTACAAGAATGAATGAAAACAAAAGAATATCACTACGCATATTAAAATGAATGGAAGAATAGATATGGCAGTGAGAAACTGAGACATGGAGATAAAATGAAATTGATAGGTAGACAGAGAGATAGATAAATGTAGATTATGGTGATGATAGGTAGATGGATGGCATAAAAGTGATCTAGACAGTTAGTCAAGAGATAAAGCTCTGCAGATCAGTGATACGGTATTATAAATTAAGAGTATGATTAATAATTTTCTGTATTTTAATTCAGAAATAAATGTATCCAAGAAAACAGATAAGTTTCTAGGATAATAACATTAATGTAACATACTCCAGATTGAGATTAAAAAAAAAAAAGTTATAATGTTCAACTCTTACTCTGCCAGTGAGACTTGGATTTGTTATGTCACATCTGGCTCCTTGACACCTTTCTTCATTTACCAAACAACAGTGAGAGCCAAGGAATGGAACAAGTTTGCTGGTTCAAATCTTTGACAAAGGAGGCATAAGCAGCTGCTAAATAGCAAGCTAAGTCAGACAACCACAAGCAATGGAGGATAATCACCCTGTAAAGACATCTCAAAGTACCAGCTAATAGTCCAAAAGTGCAGCAGAGTCTGGAACATTTGCAAACTTCAATGTCTGACAACTCAACCTGGTAAATGTAGCAACAAGACAAGTATTAACTGCTGCAGTCTGGCTGGGCATAAATCACGAGCCACTCAAGAGGAACAAACTTTATTTCTGAACTCCACCAGCACACTCCACACACGCTCCCCAGGAATTCTCCCGAACCACCAACGGGAAATCCCTCCTCCGGCACTTCCCCAACCAATGGGAACTCTCCGGGAATCCCCAGGAGAACTCCAAAGTAGCAGGCCGAGGTGGACAGCAGGGGTCTAATATACACAGCTTAACATAACCATTATCATCTCAATGGCTTGCTCAACCACTCCGTTCTGGTTCTGGCAAAAAATGCCATGCGTCATTCCGACTGGGCTATGGCTCTCAGCAATTAACTGCTCTAGAAAGGCTCTATATGCAGCCAGGGCAAACTCAAAGGCAGCCTACACACACACACACACACACACACACACACACACATACACACACACCAGAGAAACAGTCTTCCCCACACTCACTCCTTCTTTTTACTAGTTTCCCACATGCATCGGCAGCTCTAAACCCCAAGATCACAACAGAAATGACAACATTTTTTTGCCTTTGAAAAATTCTCCCTTCAGAAGAGAGTCTCTTAGAGAACTCAACTGTGGAAGAAAGATTAACCATCCAGTGCTGTGTTGTTCAGTATGGCGGCCATGGCCACATGTGGTTACTGAGCATGTGGCTAATTCAAATTGAGATACGAAGATCGAGTGTGATAAAAGGAATGTTAAACATCTCATTAATAATTCTTACATTCTTTAAATGTGAAAATGACTTTGTGGAAATATTGGGTTAAATAAAATATATCGTTAATTTCACCTGTTTCTTTTCACTTGCTTTGAAGTTGCTAGTAGCATATTTAAGATTTCTGGGGCTCAACTTCCACCAGAGAGTGCTGGATGGATTGTATGTTGATTTACAGCTTCTCTTTCAATTAATAATGTGAAATTGAAGCTTACTCTTCTACAAAGGTAGAAGATACTCTCTCTTCTAGATGGAGCTGTTCAACAGAGGGTTCAAAATTATGTCCAGTCCTCTAGCACTTCTTGTTGGTGGTGAGTCCCACTGGAAGTTTCTGGCCTTTTTGTTACTTTATTTCATTTTTTAAAAAATTTTGTTTGTTTTGCTATTGGGGTTTGAACTTAGGGACATTTTATCACTGAGTCACATTCCCAGCCCTTTTTATTTCGTATTTTATTTTGAGCCAGGATCTCATTAAGTTGTATATGTCTCACTAAATTGCTGAGGCTGTCCGCAAACTTGCAATCCTTCTGCCTCAGCCTTCCAAGTGCCACCATGCCTGGCTAGTTTCTGGCCTTTTCTGTGTCTCCAATTTCATCCTTTAGGCTAACTATAGCATGACTAGATCACAGTAGACTAAAAGGTCCAAGCTGAGGACAGCCTGTGAATACCCCAACAATGATCTGAAGTGCATTAGGGGTGTGTGGGTCTGTTGTACCAGGATATCTGGTAGCATTCATAGGTCTCTTTTCGGTTCTAACCCTAGCATGAAATCTCACTGACAACCTAGGATGGGAAAAGAAAAAAAAATGAAAGCAAAACATATCCAAATGTGTCATTTTCCACTAAAAAAGAAGCAAAAATGGAAATGGAGTGTTTATTTACCTCTTATTCCTAGGATTCAAAGTGATAGGAACTCAAGATTTCAATATATGTATTGAAATATACAGAATACAGGTATGATGATGTAAGGGGAAAAAAAAGAAGAAGTGGGTCACATTAGCTTGGGTAGAGAGAAGTGATGGGAGGGGAGGGGAGGGAAAGGGGTTAATGGAAGGACAGCAGAATAAAGTAGACATTATTATTGCTGTGGGTATATACGTAACTGCATGAACAATGTAATTCTGCAACCTGTACACTCAGAAAAATGAGAAATTATATCTCATCTGATTCAAATGTACGATATGTCAAGGTCATTGTACTGTCATGTGTAACTAATTAAAACAAATTTTAAAAAGAGGTTGTAATAGGTTTCACACATATAATTCAAATGAAACATATATATATATATATATATATATATATATATATATATACACACACACACACACACACACACACTTACACACACTTCTTTGAAATTAGAAGAAAAACCTTTACTTTGTTAAAAAAAATAGTTTATGTGATTTAAATACTCTAAATGTCTCCAAAGAACTTCATTAACTTGGGGATGGGGCACATTTTCTAGTTTGATTATTATTGGTTATTATCACACACATATATCACTTTTCTTTTCTTTTCTTTTCTTTCTCTTTAACTTCATTTGAGCCTATTCCCAGGAGTCAAACCCTAACTGTCAAGAGACTTGTAGTAAGCAATGGTCATTTATGTTTCATAATTATCTTGAATCAACACAATTAGTTCCACATTCTGCTGTTTTCTTTCTAAGGCATCTGTAAACACTTTTACACAATTCCAGCAACTAGCTTTTGGCAATAATTAAATTTTTTTAATTAAAAAGAAAAGGTAAAACAATCCAGAATGGCTATTTTAAATGTGCTTTTGAGACCCCTGTAAGAATATAAGAAAATATTCTTCAAGATGCCAGCTAAGAGAATTTTCTTTGGATTATAAACAACAGTTCCACATTTAGAATGTCCTTGGTCACAGTTATGACATGGTCAACTAGACATAGAGCCTGAAGGACATTTAATAATGATAAAAAGTAGGTACTTTATTTGATTTAATGATTTTACTTTGTTCCCTTGGATTATTTTTATTCATTCCACAAAAATGTACTGAACACAGAGCTTTGATGTGGCAGTCTCCAATTTTCATGTGTATCAGAGTCACCAAGATTCTTTGTGACTCTGATTTGGGAGTTAAAAATAGATCCCAGAAATGCACACTTTAAATGACAATCTAAGTTGATTCCGAAGTGAGCAGGACTCATACCCCACTCTGGATAATACTGTGTCAGAAGCTTCAGATTCTGTCTCTTAACTTTGAGACAGAGTTGTGAAGCATACTGAGCACACTTAAAAAAAAAGAGAGGTTGTAATAGGTTTCACACACATAATTCAAATGAAACTAAAATGATATAAATGCAGTAGTCCTTATTCACCTGCAGCTAGCAAACCATGCTCAAGAAGTGGGTAGAAAGCTTGGGTATCATTTTTAGAAAGCCCACTTTGCATTTCAATATACCTAAGATGGCTTTTTTCAAGAATGGCTCCCCAAATAGTATCTTCTAATAGATTCTTCAGAGACTGGCAAATTCTCTACTAGGCGGTAAAATTGCAAAACAAGAACTAAGCATGGAAAATGCATTTGTCTTTTTTTTTTGGGGGGGGGGCACTTAACCCAAACCACTTAGGGCCATCTGGAAGGTGTGGCCCCCAAGACAGGGACTCCCAACACACAGTCTTTGCACTGTGCTACCCCATGCCTGGGTCCCTTTGCAAAGGTCATATTCAGATATATTTTATTTGGCTGTGAGATTTTTTTTCCCCCTAGCATGAAGCTTGACAAATTTTAAACAGCACAATGACAAGGAAATAAGAGTGGTCTCTCTGGTGTTCCAAGGCCTGGAGATGGGTGATGCCACCTTCCTGCATGCTCTAGACACAGGGAGGGAGAAAACCTGGCCTCCTCTCACAGAGGTGGGCATGTGATATGGAAGTTTCATCTTTGTGACATTAAATTTTGGGTCAAAAGTCCTTGTATACATATCATCCCTAATTCTAGGACCCCTAGGATCCCAAAGAGAGATAGAAATCAGAGTATGCCAAAAATCAGTAAACTATCAAAGAATATCAACATCAGAAATGGGGTGTCATTAAGAGCAGCTTGTCAATCAGTAAGATTTAAATGACCAAACTCAATGAGCCCCGCCCTTGTCATGATAGAAAACAGTACCCCTCCTCCCTCCATAAGACAGATCAGTGGCCTCGCCTCCTGCCAAAGCACTTTTCCCATAATGACTATGGCATCCTGTCTTAAGTTACAATATTTTCCCCAAATTAACATTCAGTATTAAATTAGGTAATTTCCTTATCCACATTTGGCAATCGTGAGAACATTTAGCCAGTTTTTAAGTCAAGTTGGTGGCACTATAAGGAAAAGGCACGAGGTAGTTAAAAATTTGGAGAATATGTCAATTGGTAAAATTAGATAAAAAGTTACGCTGTGTTCTGCCCTACATTTGGACTATCGCAAGTGAGGCAAACTTTTCTAGGCAAACTGCTGAGGACTGCCAATTTAACAAGCTGTTCCGTGCTGCAAGGGACATATTTATGGACATACTTTCAACAAGACGTACCTAGTGCTACCAAGCTGTGCTGTACTAAAGAGCAGAAAGAATCAGAACGATAGATTGAAAAAAAAAGTAAAGGATTTCACACATGGGTCCTATTAAAATCAGATCAAGTATTCTGCAATTTACAGGCAAAAATATTTAAAATAATGACAGGGTTGTTGCATGATCTAAGAAGAAAACACCCGGGAAATGTAAAAGATGAGATTGACACAGCATGTTTAGCTCAGCCTGTTGTACAACAAGGCTCTTGAAGGGAAAGAGAAAAGCCAAGATATATTATGAATATTCTCGTTTTTTAATCAGCTAGGTCAACATGACTCTAATACTATTTAAAACCTCGCCTTATCTCACAAATTGTTTTCAATATAAAGATTATTGTTCAAAGAATCTTTCTAGAAAGATTGATTTCAGGTCGGTCAATCTTTAGGAGGTCTAAAAGTCACCAGAAGTCACCACTAGTACTATTATTTTGAGACGCCTTACGATTGGGTGTGCCCTATGATAGTGCTTTCTATCCCTGGGAGGGTGTTTCAGGATACTGGTGAGTCAGAATCATTTTCTATTTAAAACTGGCTACCTATTTCTATTTCTGGGAATGGAGACATCCAAGCCAACTTAGAACTCATTTTCTTTGTTCTAAGGGGAAAAAAAATCATTTCAGGGTAAGAGTATAAAAGAATGCACTGTCGATTTGATAAGAACCTGGAAGGAAGGTACTTCAGATAAGTGGCATTACCTCTTGCACATACATTTATTTTCCACCCATCAATTTACTTGATTTTGAAATCTTTCAAGAGGAAGAAAAAGGACCAAGAATATTTTATGTTAATATTGCTGTCATCTTAGCATTTTTAAGGGTCACATGTACTTAGACAAACTTCTTCAGAAAAGGGTTAGATAATAAATATTTTAGGCTTTGTGTGCTCAGCTCTGCTGCAGGAAAGAAGCCACAGACAATATGTAAACCAATGACCATGGTTTTGTTCCAATGAAGTTTATCCATAAAAATGGTGGTGGGCAGTATGTGGACAGGCAGTAGTTGGATCCTGGACGAGGGTGAATCCAGGAGAGACAAAGGAGCTACTAATAGATGAGTCATTACAAGCAAAAAAAAAATACAGAATCAGGATCTGGGACTTTGGAGAGGAGGACAGGCCCTATCAGGCAGATGAGGCTCACTTCTGTTGGCAATCACTCTAGAGTTACTTTGTGCCTAGGTAGGGTGGCAGGCATAGGGACAGAGAAAGCTGCTCACCTAGGGCTCCAATTTTGTAGGCTCAGGCCTATGTGGGCAGAGAGAACCCTCCCTTCTCATCCACAAATAAAGAAGCTATAACAATCTTTGCAGAGAGACTGCAGTAAGTGCTGTGATGGCAGCAATAACAGCATAGAAAGAGGTTCTTCTGCATTCTGACCAGATGGTCCTCTTTGTTCTTTGGATAAAGGTAAAAAGCTGATGAGACCCCCAGGTTCAAGTCTTCTCCTAGAAGACTAGAATTTTGAGGCCATCATTTAAAATGCAGATAACTCAATGCACTCAAAAGCCAAGGTGGCATTAGAAGGTTGGTCATAGAGATCTAGTTCTGTGTTTAGTTACAGAAACAAATTATTCCCACTAGTCACTCTAGCCAATATAGAAAATCAGGTTTTATTTCACATTAAAGTTTGAGTCTTTTGTTGATTCATAATCATATACCTTCTACAGGACAAACTGCAAATTCACTCATTGCTTTCTTTTATTCTCAAAACAATATGTGAATCAGGTGGGAAAAGTGTTCATATTATCCTCATTGTTTTTCAGATGTCCTAGCTAAGATCCAAAATGTTCTAGTGATTTGTTAGAGATTCCAGAGAAGCTGTTCCCCACCCCTGCATGGTCTCCTTCCCAAGTCTGCTTATTCCAAATTTCATATTCTCTTCTACCCTCACTACCCCTGCACCTTGAACCTTATGTCCCCTCAACCACACTGCTCCTCATCAAAGAGAGCCTTGGTATTCACTGCACCTGAGCAACCCAAATATTTGCTGCTATTGTTTGCCAAGGTAAGTTGCCCAGTGTGGTGAACAACTATTGACTACCTGTCCAGCTCAGGCTGGTTCTTATTCAACTTGGAAGAAGATAGAAGGAATCAGAGAAAAGAAACTGTAGCACACCGAGCACACACCAGGAGATGCATCATCCCATAGGAAGAGTGTCATCCGTGGTCTATCACGTAGACTCCAGAGTCAGCCCACCTGAAGTGGAATGCATCTCTGCCCCATACCACTGTGAAAATGGGGGCATGTAATTTCTTACCTTCTCTGTGCCTCATTTCCCTCCATTTTTGGGTAATGACAGTGTTACTTCAAGGAGATGCAGTAAGAAAGAAGTGACTTAACGTATATAAAGTGTTTGGAGCATGCCTAGTGCACCACAAGCCCTAGACAAATGTCAGAGACACAGGTCTAAAGGAAAAAAAGTTGGGGGCAGGGATCAGAAAAGGGAGTCAAGTCTGGCTCCCAAAAAATATGACTGATAATAAGTTATTTTACCTCCTGGGGCTCCAATTTTCTCCCCTGTTAAAGGACATGTGATATTACCTATTCAAAGAATTATCAAGAGATTTCAATGAAAAAGTGATAGAGTTTTGTGAAATACTAGTCAAATCATAAAGTATCTTGGTAACCACTTTCTTTGCAAGAGGATATGTATCATTCAATATGTGATTTTAGACTAGGAAACCTTAGAAATAGGTTCTTAATTTATAGGAAATGTCATTATCTGTCCATCCCTATGTGTCAAAATCCTAGTATGCAAAGTCTTCAAATAATTGCTACCATTTAATGCATTCTCACTCTGTGCTAGGCTTAATGAGTTACATATATACATTAGTTCATTTAATCCCCATGAAAATGCTCTGGGTAAAATAAACCTGTTTTTCAGATGAGGAATCTTAAATTCAGAGAAGTTGAATAATTTTTCTCATGTCTGCAGCCAACAAGTTGTGAAGCTGATTCAGCCCAGGTCCCTATGATTCCAAAGGCCATGTCTTTAACCCACATCTTATCTTTTTCCACCAAAAAAGTATCTCTGCCTTCTCTGAAACAACATAATACTTCGATTGTATTCTTGTCAAAGGAATATAATCCTACTTTGAATTACCATTTTTGGTATATAACATAGCATATCTGCTACCATATAGGCTGAGAATGGACTTTGTGCATTTATGAATATACACTGGTTGCCAATCAAGTGTCTGGGAGTGGCAGGGAAACAAGGTGACCAAGAGAAAGGATAAATTTACCACTTGCCCTGGGTTTTGCAGAGAATAAAGTGGAGGATCCCTATCTCAGAAGATCACTGTGATGTTCAATCAAGAGAACATTTACATCACTCTGAAAACCAGAGAGTACTGCCTAAAGTGGTCACAGTTCAGGTTTATAAAGCTGTATTGAAATCAGAGTGGTTCGTGGAACAATTAATTCTTAACCAAGAAGAAAAGAGTCCATGAGGATATGAGCACAGCAAGAGAGAAGCTCTCCCTGCTCAATTCTCCAGGAAAATGGGATTTTAAGGAAAGCTATCAGCAAATAAATAAAATAAAGAGAGATGCAAAAGAAAGAAAAGTGCAGAAAGAGGACATTATGGGCTATTATTGGTCTTGTACTTGAAATTCAATCTTGGCTGCTGGTAATTCCCCTGTTGGTTGCTCTCCCCCAACCCCCAACCCCAACCAGTGTTTTGAGTGCCCAATGGGGTTACCAAGTTTGATGGTTATGCGGAAGGGCTTATGAAAAACTGCTATGTAGGTGTGAAGCACTGGGGCTTAGAACATGATATCCCAAAGAATGGCCTTTTGGTATGCTGAGTAACTGGAACTGAAACTGGCAGGGCTTCAGAAACCCTGACCTTTTCCTGCCCTTCTTTCTCCTTCCCTCATTTCTTCCCAAGGCAGATCATAAAAACCAGAACTCATTCCCCCTACAGCAAGTCATAAAGCATAAAAGCATCACTCTCTGACCTATCTCCCCTGAAAGTAGGTCATAAGACTCTCCTTCCAGAAGTTTCCTGCCCCATAGGTGGTGGGGGGAGATAATGCAGCACAGAAAAGCTAAGAACCATCTAAACAAACAGGCCTAGCTAGGTTCCTCCATTTATCAGCACTAGATCCTACCATTTTTGTCCAAATACATTGGTACCTGGCTGTCCATTCTTTATCAAGCCTAAGCATAAAAATACATTTCCCTGGGTCTTTAAGTCTCTGAAGACTCCCCTCTTGAAACTTTAATTACATAAATTTGTTATGCTTTTTTTTTTCTTGTCAATTAGTCTTTGGTTATAGGAGTGTGGGCAGTGGACCTGGCAATGAGTGAGGTCAAGGAACTTCCCCTTTTCACTGCCACAGTGATAGCACTGTCCATTCCTTATTCCACATCCTGGGGCGGAAACCTGCTGGGCTCAGCACCTCTCCTCAGGCCTTCCAGAAAACCAGGGGCATTCTGCACAGACAGGATTCATAATCAGAGACTCACCAAGCTTGCCCCATAGCACTTGGTGGTTCTAGAAATGACTCCAGGTGAATTCTGTGAGGCATTGAATGTATTCATCAATTGTTAATAAAGTTTTCACCAGGCTTACCAAGGGATCCTTAAATGGGGAGAACAGCTTGTTTCCTTGACAGCAGAAAATCCACAGTTGTATTTTTTTTTTTATTTCTTTGTTGTCTGTCAAGAATTCCATAGAAATAATAGATGCCTAAAAACACAAGGAAAAGTGCATTTCTCCCCCCTCTATTTCAGGAGTTTGCTTCCAAGGAGGTTAACATGAGGGAAGAGGAGGGTTTCTGAAATGTGAACTGCTGCTGCTGATAACACCCTCCCAGGGAAAGAGGGACAAGCTTTACCTCAAAAATGCGTGTCTGCAAGAGTCAAAGAAGTCTTCGCAGTCTTAGGACCGGCATGCTGCTTGGGAAGCGTAAAGGCTACGTTTCAAGACAAAGACAACAAACACTGCAAAAAGGAACAAATTTGTTTTTGCATAGATGACTCAGGCCCAGGAGGAGCTACCCCAGACTAGGCCTGTTTTTATGGGTCTTAGATCTTGGAGCAGCGCCCCACAGCGCCGCGCTGGCGGAGGGCTGCCTCCGGGGCCAGGGATTTCTAAGTAGCCCGAGGGGTCTTTGGTGCCCAGGGCCGGGAGCTGAGAACTCTTGCGCTCTCCTGGCAAGCCTGCGCCACCGAATATTAATGAGCCATTGTTAGAAAAGCCTTGCCAAAGGTGGCGGAAATCGACTCGCCTACTCTAAGGAGAGAACCGAGAGGATGGGGCAGCGGGCAGGGAGAGGTTTGGGGGAGGAGCCGAAAAGGCAGCTTTCAAGCTCAAAAGGCGTATTTGCATGAGAAAACACAGGGGGCTGGAGGATTGGCCGTAGCCATCCCTCCTCCCCCATCCCTGATATGTTCTCTGCAAAAAAAAAAGTCAGGATTAAAACCATCGACCTCTGGGACATCTTTAAAAAAAAATCCCTTTCTTCTGTGTCCTTATGTACAAGGGTAAAGACCAGCTTTCTACATCCAAGTTGCCAGTGCTGAAGGGAGGGCGAGCAGTGGGGCGCTCAGCCGGAGCCTCTGTCCTCTGCCTGTTCCCGATTCCATGGCCCGAGGCGATGGTTTGCATTTTTAGGACAACAGCCGGCTATCGGCAAGCTGGAGACCTCTCGTCAGGCTTCATTACTGCACACAAAATGACACGAGCGAGCCTGTGGTCCACAACTAGGCTTATGGTGTGCGACAGAGCCAGTGCATCACCGCGACCCGCACCCGCTTCTTCTGGCAAGCCCGGCCACCCACCCGCTGCCCCCAACCAGAGCTTGCTGTGTAGGCGCCCTATCTGGGGATACGTTCCTTCCATTGGAAGCCAAGTTTTACCCGCTTTCTTGTTATTCGATATATGCATTCCCCCAAAGACCTAGAAAAGAACTGCATTTGCCAACGAACAAAGTTTAGGTCCACTCTTTCTCTTCCTTCCCATTCAGAATCCCTTCCCGGGGCTGAGTCTCCTTTGCACCATTTCTTGTGATACACAGGACGATTTCCTTGGTAAAGGGAGAATAATAATAATAAATAGCCGGAAATACAGACCTTACTCCCTACAAGGTCATTTAAGCCTTTTTAATCTCTTCCCTAAATGCAGAGTCCTCCGCCTGCGGCCTAAATCATAACTACCCTCTTAAAAAGAAATTCCAATGCCAACAGCTGCAGACATTATCATCAAGTTGTATTTGTTGAGAACTGATGTCACTCAATGCACCTTTCCACGCAAGGATGAATCTGTTTGCATCAGTCAGAATATGAGGTCATAATGGTTGTTCAGTGATGGCACACTAAGCATTCCAATTCAATATTACAGAAAAGGATATACAAAATACAAGATTACTGAACAAATGCATTTAAGAAAATACTTTTGATGGGAAAGATTTAAGTGTAATTAGATTGAACTTAACCTTAAAGTTCCAATAAATTTTCCAGAAGCTTCTGGTACTCAAAATGCATAGAGGACCATAGGGTGAATCAAACAAACATCTGTATCTTTAAAGAGAGACATGGAGAGAGCTGTGAGTTTGGAGATAAAACCTCAGACTGTTTCAGGGGGTTGGAAATAAGATCAGTGAATCTCATTGAAGCTCCTTTTTACCTGCTACATTGGTTACATTGTGGGCCTAGCTGTTATAACAAAGACTCCAGTGATGGAGGTTTTAAATAGAATAGTTTTTTCCTTGCTTATGCAGTTCTGCATAAGCAGGTCAAAATGACAGAATCAGTCTGCTCCACAAAGTCATTCAGGGGTCTAAAATTCTTCTCTCAATGTTCTGTGTGAGGAGGCATCAAACTTCCATGCAGAGGTTGGTAAACTTTTCCTGTAAAGGACCTTCAGATAAATACTTTAATCTTTGTAGGTCACATGCAATCTTGATTAAGTGTTCTTCTTCAGTTCTGTCATTTTGTTGTTACAACTCTAAAAATGGGGAAATTACTTGGGCCACCAAAATTTGGTTACCAAATGGTTTTGGCCCATAGCTGTAGTTTGCAGGTCTCTGCTTTTGGACATCAGAATCACTTTGAGGACTTTCTGAGTGAGCCCACTCCAGAGTTTCTGCTTCAGTAAATCTGTGGTGGGACCCCAGAATTTAGAGTTCTAACAAGTTTCATGTGATGTTGATGCTTATGGTTTAGAGACCATGCTTTTAGTATCACAGCCCGATAGTGTTGCTTTTGCTTTTATGGTCAAAGCTGTTATCTCCTGCACACAGGAAAGGGGGCAGAGGGGTGGCTTGGGGGGAATCCAAAGAAAGCCTCTTTAAGTCTACCACCAAGAAACTGCATACATCCCATGGGCCATATCAGATGGCCATGATTGATTGCAAGGGAGGTTGGAAAGTACAAACTATAAATAGATGTTCACAAGCCCTACTACAACTTAAGAAGTTTTTATTATTAGGAAGAAAAGAGGAAAATGCAATTTGTTGAATAGATAGCAGATTCTGCTACACAAGCAAAGGGACCCAGTGGAAGGTCAAACATTCTTGGTTTTATTGACCTCACAGTCAATTCACTGGCATTTATTGCAGTACTTCTTTGCAACGTTCACAGACAAAAAATATACTCAAGGCATAATAGAAGGGTGTTAACAAATAGACACAGCCAACAACTACCATGAGGAATAAAAAGCTCCCATTTCCTAAATAAATCTGTTCTATCCACCCTCTATGATGCTAAAAATTCTACAAGTCTCAATCCATTGGTTCTGGTTCTTTAGACTTTTTAGTCTTAATGAGTTCCTAGAAATTTACCAACAACTTATGTTAAAAATAATAAAAAGAAATATCTGTTTTATATTATATACTAAATACATATCATATACATTAAATGTAAATGCAAAAATAAGACATAAAGTTGTTTTAAGTGTTTTTATAAAATGCTTTAGAATATTTACATAATCCCCAGAGGAGGAAACCATTTGTTCTATGTGGTGGCAAAGAGAATAACAATAGGGTAGAGAATGTCTGATTTGACTAAAATAAAATAAAATAAAATATGACATATGCTGAAATATTCTCACCAAAACAATCAGCAGAAAAATGGGGAAGAAATACTTGCAATAAGTGTAACAACAAAAAGCATTAATAGCCTACCCAAAAGATATGAAAGGCAATTTGCAAAATAGAAATATGCAAATGACTAAAAAAAACAAAATAAAATATATTTAGGTTCATTAATATACAAATACATTAAAATACATCACTTTTTTCCAATCAACTTGCCAGATTAATTTTTAAATGGTGATAGACAAATTGATCAAGGTTAATTAAAGACAAGGTCACAATAATTCTGGGCTAACAGAGATATATTTTCAGTTTGGTTATATTTATCAAAGCTTTAAAAAATGTATTGTAGTGGATACATTCTCAGGGTGGCCTCCATAATCACCTACCAGGGTTTACACCTTTCTGTCATGCTCTGCCGTGGACCTGTAACATGTGTCTACTCAATAGAATGAAAACAACAAAAGAGAGGAAACAGATTTTAATATCCATCTTCTGGAGTATGTTTCTCTTTCCTTGCTGGTTTTGTAGAAGCAAGCTGCCACGTTTGGACTGGCTATGTTAGAAGGTCAATGTGGCAATGAACTTCCAGGCTATCTCAGAGCTGAAGGTACTCCTGTACCTACCTATCATAAGGAAGAAAATGAAGCTTGAAGTCCTACAGAACAAAGAAATGGATTCAACCAATGACGTGAGTTAGTTTTAAAGTGGATTCTTCCAGTGCAACCTCAGATGAGACCACAATCCCAACTGACAGTGGACACTTAAATTGCTGCCTTGCAGAGGAATAAAATCTGCTGTGCCTGAACTTCTGGCCCACAGAAACTGAGATGATAAAAGTATGCTATTTTAAGCTGTTAAGTTTGAGATAATTTGTTAAGTAACAATAGGTATTAATACCTGAATATTACACATTCTCCCCAAAATTATTTCTAAGAATTTATCTAAAGAGACTTGGCTACAAAGATATGCATCTTAGTATTTTTAAAATAATTATGAATAACTAGAAACAACTGATATACATGAAAATAGGAAATTTCTTAAATTATGGAAAATCCACACAAAGAAATATTATTCAGCTAACAAAAACTACTAAAAGTAATTCGTAGTTTTAAAGAAAAAATGTTTTAAATATAATAATAAATGTAAAATGCAGTTTCCAAACCAGCTTTCATAATCAATTCCCATTTTGATTTTTAAAATATTTATGCATATCTAATCCTTGAAATTATATAGAAAAATGCTGATAACAGTCAAATTCCTGAGAAGTAGGATTATTCAGTTTTCTAAGAAAGACATATATGTCTACATATACATATAAGCCTACATATGTTTACATATATTTTTAGTTTTCTATACTGAACATTGCACATTTTTACAAGACATCAATAAATCCTAAAAATCCATTTTTAAAAGCCAAATACAGGATAGTAGAGTTCTTAGCTCCTTGTAAAAAAAAAAAAAATTAGTCTAAAGTTAAAAGTAAATGTTAGTGTTTTTGTAGATTTAAATATGATCCACATGTCCTCAGAGTCTAGTAAGTTGCTAATAATAATGGTTACCAATTCCTAAGCATTTGCAATGTACCAAACACATACTGAGAATCTGTACATTCAGTCTATGGGTGAAAGGTTAGATTTTTTTCCTCTATGCATAAGAGCAGCCTGTACTCCTAAGCATTCTACCACCATAGTACCTCCACTTTACCCCTTGCCACAAGGCACATAATAATGAGGCATATCATGAATAAGGGGCAAAGTGATCACAGGTCAACCTCTCAAATTTATCAATTGGTTTTACTATTGCACAACAGTTCTCTAAACCTTGCAGTTTACATTCCAAAAAGCAACCCTCAGGCTTCCCAGAGAGACTTTCTTTATTTGTTGTGGAGTCTACCACAAAAATAGAAGAGGCACTTACCGCACACTTTCCCCTTGAATGACTGAAAACAACAGTTGCTCTTACAGATGCATGGAAAGAGCAAAGATATTTCCGTAGGTCTGAGGACAAGCTAAAAATTACCAGCTCCTCGTAGTGATTACTCATTCCCCTAGGGAACAATTGAAGGTTAGCTTTGCCCAAAATCTAGCTCACTTTGCAAAACAAGGTTAATCTTAGTTTGCAGGAATCATGCAAGGTCTTGTACCCCTGTTGTCCCTTCTGTAAAATGGGTTTCTGTTACCTTCCCTAATTAGAGGCCTGTCTCTTGAGGTTCCCATTAAGTTGATGGTATGTGGTTCTAAATCAGGTTCACTCATCCTGGTTTATTTTTAGTCAAAACATTGTGAAAGGAAGTCCCAAGAACCTATCTATAATATTGACTCAATGAGTAAAGTATTCATAGGAGATTAATAATTTTTTTTTTAACTTTGAGCTTACAAAAACAAAAACAAAAAAATTCCTATAGAGGATTTTCTTCCAATGAAGTCTACGTAATTCTAACACAATGCCCTCAAGTGACCCTCTGGTAGAGTTCTATAGTCCTGTGACATGAAGAACATTCCTTGCTTTTCCACTCAGGGCAAGAAAAACAGAACTACCTGCTCCTTGATAGATTGACCACAGGGAATCATTTCTTGGAAGGTCAGTTTTATTTCTTTAAGTCAGTCCAAGAATTTTCCATTTGAGAAAGTACAGCAAAGGCATCTGTTCATTCTTCAACATAGACCAGCCCTTTACCCATGATTTTTCAATGTTTAAACAAACAGCCAAAAACAAAGCTGTGCTTCAGTGTTAACCTCCTGAACTTAAAAGGCTGCACCTGTACAATTACTAATTAACATGTTCAGTAACAGAGCTGGTAGGTAATGGTGACATTCACACCTCTTAATTGGTGCGATTAGCAGTCCTTTTGTTGTCAACCATTAGCAGATCTTTGCAAGTGTAAAACAGGTAAAAGGACATTGGCTATGGGTGGAATAAAGAGAGGAAAGTTTGAAGAAAGTTTGTAAACAGATGAGACTGACCCAGAGGAAACAAAAGAGATGGTTGACTGCAAGAAACTGGCTAAAACTAGGGGATGAACAGGAGCAGCCCTGATAGTGTCTCCTTTTACTCTTTGCTGATGATGTTAATCTTGAAGCTTTTAAAAAATCTATTCTCCACCACTACACTGCAGTACAGTAAGGCCCCCATTTCAAAAATTTAATTATGAAGATGAAAATCGAAATCTTTGTTTTGAAAGTGTGAAGGCACATTTTCTTACATGAAAAGACCTGGGGTTCTCTTACTTTCTTAATAATATGTCATAAGATTTATAATAAACATTATTGTGGGTAACAAATATCCTTGGACTTTTAAAACTGTTCAATTATATAAGACTTTTTCAGGAATACACGAAGCAAGATGCACTTCTGTGTTTCTTGTGTATGCTCCCTTTTTTTTTTTTTTTTTTTGAAGGAAGTAGTAACAATCTCACTGGAATGATAAGTAACTTCCTTATGTACCCAGTGTTGCAACTTCATCAATTGGCAACAAACTTCCCAGAAAACACTGTCTCCTATTTGCATGGTTTCATTTTTTTCAGATTTTAACTTCCATACTTGTTTTTTTTTTTTCCATATTTTCTGGCTATATTTGTCTGCTTAAACATATGGCTTCATGTTGACAATGCAAACTGGAGCTTCCAATATGTCCTCATAACGGAAAGGGTCATCAAACTGTCATTCTAAGACAAAAATGCTCAATAAATAAGTTTTTCATATACAATGTGAATGAAAGTCGGTGTCAATGAGATTGTTCTTCCCCAAGTTTCAGTTTAATATAGTAAACTATATTAACTCCAGTTTTTACATAGTTCTTCTGAGGTAAGCATTCAGTGCCATTTGAGTTCTCCCTTTTCCTAGGGTTGTGATTCTCCTTTTGGGAATGTCTATATTATGTTAACATACTTTTCTCTTAGATAGTTTATCTATTTTATGAAATTGACTTCCTATTAACTAGCCTTTTTATTCATTGAAATTCAGCTTCATGGTGGCATCTTCATAGTTTACCCAATCAGTTTGAATCCTTCAACCTCATCTTACCTCTTGCTTATCTACTGTCTATTTTTCCTGTTTTGCATTCTCTTTTTAAACTATACCTATCTATGCCAAAACTTAGGGACTTATATCACCTATTTTATTTTGCTTACAAGTTTATGGGGCAGGAATTTGAGAAGGACTTGACTGGTGTTCATCTGGACCTCTGTGGCCATAGCTATAAAAGATGGGCCGGAGGATCCATTTCCATGATGACTTTCTCGTGTGGATGGCCTTTCACTTTCCATGCTTAGTCCTTCCTTTTGGGCTTCTCTACCTGGCTTAGCCTTCTCATAGCATGATGCTTATTGGATAGTCACACTCCTTACGGGGTGGTGGATTTTCCCAAGTAAGTTTTCTAAAAGCAAGCTTTCTGAGAAACCTGGGTAGAAGTAGAAAGACTTCATACTTGTTGTTCAAACAAGTCCCTAAGGTCAGCCCAGTTTCAAGAAGAAAGGGAAGACTACATTCCGCCTTTCAATGTGGAAATGAAGTAACCATAAGGGGAGAATGGTACTAAATGGCCACCATCTTGGACACAAACTTCCATACCTATCATTTTCATTTTAATATTTTTTCTTTTCTCCCCATTTTTACATATCTAATAGTGGCCTACCTAATACATAGGATGGTCACACATACACACAGCTATGTTTAATGAGTAAAAGCCTCCATATCATCACCATGTGAAATTACTGAAAGGACACTGTGAGGCCCCAATATTCCACAGGCATCTCCAATAATCAGTCTTCTCATTCCCTTTTATGAGTCACTAATATCTTATCCATCAGGCATGAGTGCTCATGTGATCTGTAAGAGAATCATGATCAAACTTGAGTACCTCTTAATCCAGAATTGTGGTTCAATGTGTTAAGATTTTGTGGTTTTTTTTTTTTTCTCCCCTGGGGCTTAATTAATAGCACATGGAGTGAAGAGAAACTTGGAATAATCAAACTATTCCATTGACCTCCTAGGCAGTGTACTCAAACTACTAGGAATGGTTTTGAATTGTGGAACTGGTCACTAAATGGTCAGTGAGGCTACTAGAGCAATTAATTTTGATGCCACTAGCATTATCACACTTTGTCTAATTCCTCCTTCTAGGAAAGACTTAGTCTAGGTATCTTAGTGTATATTTGGCTCTTCTTCTTTAGTTATACACTTTCCAATTATTAGTCAGAAAAATGACACCCACCAAAAAAAAGATTCTATTTTTCATCCCCCCATCCCTTGCTATCATGTGAATATATTCTAATTGTATGCACACATAAGAGTCGTGTCTGAATTCTGAGAAATGCTTAAAGAGGTGCAACTGTCTGCATTCCTCCTCCTTCTCTCTGGCATAGAAGGAAATAATGTCTGGTCTTCTCACTACCATCTTGGATCAAGAGGTGGGAACAGCAGAGCAATTATTAAGACTGAAGAAACCTTACTTTCTGGTGACAATGATTTTGTGAAGCTTTTCTGCCGACTCCCAGCTCTGTGCTACATTATCATATTTACTTATCTGGGAGATAAAATTCTAACTTTACTAGACATTGTTTTTGGATTTTTCTATCATTTTTAGTGATATCTAATTCTGATACACCTGTGTATTCATAAGGTTGGAGAGTTTTTTTCAGGTTAAAACAACCAACTTAGTTTAAACCACCCTTCCAACACACACAGTACATAAACTTGCCAAGGCTAATTAAATTTCACTAGGGCAGATCTTTATAAAAAGAATAAGTAACATATGTGTATATCACATCTGAATTTAAATACAGTATTTAACTGTCCTAGATTTTGCAATGTATTCATAGCCATGAGAGGGGATAAGAAACCGTTTTATAATCCGTCGAATCCTTGTAAATTCTGTTTAAATGTGTTTTTAAAATGTGATTTTTTCTTTCCTTTTTTTTTTTTTTTTTTTTTTGGTGTGTGTGTGTGTGTGTGTGCTACTAGTGGTGATGATCGGAAGCTCTATATTGTAAAATATTCCTCATTGCTCTGGAGAAGAAGCCAAGACTCAATCTGTGCCATGGCAGCCCCTCTGTGGGTAGAGAGTGGGGCTTTGAGAAGGTTACTCAGTTAGAAAAGCCAATGGATTCTTTTTCTAAAACGGCTGCCAAACACCACTGCCTTAGTTTAGTGTTCTCTTGAAGTTTCTTCTCTCTTTTCCTTCCACGAAGCCTTACCCACCCATCTGTATCCTCCCAATACCTGTCAGAGTTAACTTTAAAAAAATAGCATCTGATTATGTCATTTCACCCAACAGAAACTTCTGTGATTCCTTGTTGCCTCCAGCTTGACGAACTTTTTCTTTCATGTATAGTCATCCCTCCGTATCCATAGGAATTGGTTGCAGGACCCCCACAGTTACCAAAATTTGTGGATACTCAAGATCTTCATATATATTTTAAATCATCTCCAGATTAATTCTGACATCTAATGCAAGACAAATGTTATGAAAATAGGTGTTAATACTATATTGTTTATGGAATAATAGCAAGGGGAAATGTCTGTAGTGAACATATACAGAATATTTTCAAAATATTAAAAAGTATGATTTTTTTTTTGATTTATAGTTGATTGAATGAACAGTTGGTTGAATCTTTGGATTGCAGACCCCATGGATATGGAGGGTCACCTGTAATTTCTCAGTTCTAAAGAACTCCTTCTGTGTTTAAATATGATGAAATGTTCACCATTTCCTAAACATATATCTCTGAATTTAGAGCAGGCTATTCTCTGTAATTAAAATGCTCTCCTATCTGTGAGCTTCCTCTTATGAACCTTAAGTATGCATCTCACAAGTCACCAGTGCTCAAATGCCTTGGCTACCCCTACAATGAGGTTAATCTCTTCTTCTCTTGTGTCTGCTTTGCATGTTGTTTTAGCCTCTGTCACAGCGTTTAAAGATGGTGTTAGCATTGATCTGCTTCAGGTTTGATTCCTCCTAATACATGAGATGCTAGAACTCTCCCTAGCTTTCTTCCCCACGACTATAACAGCATGGAAACTCACTGTTTCTTGCAGAATGTGTAGATCAATCCATAACTGAGACAGAAGCATTCACAACAAAATGTGATTTGTATCCAAATTTTGTTTTTAGAATTGTATAATAAATTATAGGATGTAGACACTATTAACTCCTGAAGAAGAAACTCATGCAAAGGCTACAGGAACATGCATTGATATCTTACCTAGTCATAATGTCTTTCCTCCCACCCTGAAGAGAAATTTAATATTCCTGAATTCTCCTGGAATTTGAATTATGGAATCAAAGAATTATAGAGCTAAAAAGAACCTTAAAGATTATCAACTCCAATGTTATGATTTATAAATGAGAAATCTAAGACCCACAGAGATTAAATGTTCATCAAAGGATTTCCCAGCTAGTTTGTATAAATCAGATTTAGAGTACTGATCTCCTGACTCCAGGGTTCTTCAAATATTTGAGTCATGAGCCCGTGGTTAGGGGCAGCCCAAGTTATAAAGCAGAACAAGAATAATTTCAAGTTAAATCAGAATTACACCACAGATACACCCAAGGGTTTTAGCCACAAATTAAACAGGTGAGAGAAAATAATCTAGATAATTGTTAAAAACTTTAAAATAGTAGACTTTCTGGAGTTTAAAATCCTTTATATATCCATTGTTTTCATAAATGAAAATTACATAGAAGTAAAATGACTTCTCCATCTGAATCATAAAGCCAAAGACAGAGACAAATTAGAATTTTCAATGTGACTGTGAAATGGATGTCACAAAGCTTCTATGGATGAAATGAAATACTACAATGTAGTGTCCCTCTAGTTTAAAGTAGCTGGAGTCTGTAGTTAATTAATTCAAAAGTCAGATAAACAAAATAATTTTCAAAATGATACATATGTACTACTACCTTTCATTTTAAACACATAAATATATGGTTATCCTGCACTATTAATATGTGGCTAGACAAAGTTGTTTTTGTTTTGGTTTGTTTTTCCTTAAATATGTGTATTAGTTTTCTATTGCTACGGTAACAAATTACTACAAACACAGTGGTGTTTAATAGTATAAAATTATTATCTTACTATTCTGAGGGTGAGAAGTCCAAGATGGGTTTCACTGGGTTATAATCAAGGTATTGGCAGAGCTGCTTTCTTTTTGGAGCTTTTAGGGAAGAATCTGTCTCCTTGTCTTTCCAGCTTCTAGAAGCCACCCACATTCTCTGGGTCATGGAATCTTCAAAGCCAGCAATTAAATCACTTTTCTGGACTCTACCTCCATCATCATATTTCCTCTGACTTTGACTCTCCTGTCTCTCAATTTCAAGAACCCTTGGAATTAAATGGGTTCACAGGATAATCCTGGATATTCTCCTTATCTCAAGATGTTAAATGTAATCACATCTGCAAGGCTCCTTTTGCCATGTGAGGTGACATATTCATCAGTTCTGAGAGTGACAATATGGACATTTTTCAGGAATGTGGGTGGAAGTGGACATTCTTCTGTCTATCATGCATTACTCTGCTAACTGAAGATAAGTTTTCTTTCTTTCAAAAATCATATGCAAATTGTATTGTCTAAAGGCTTGTGCCTTTAAAATAAGACAATAATTTAAAGACATTTGGAAAGCAACCTGTGTAAATTTCTTTCATGTATGTTTCCCAATTTTTTTTAATGATGTCTTCCCTATAACTAATTTGAAATTAATTTTTGATTTGATTTTCCCCTTTTGGTCTTTTGAAATATTGGTACTAATTTTTATAAGTATAGTGGTTTTTTTTCCCCCTTGCCTACATCACTGACTTTTATACTATTTATTTAAATTATACAATGACAAGCACAAGGGTTCTTCACTCAAACACTTTTGAGGGCAAACACAAATCTGTAGAAATTGCTTCTTCTTCTTCTTCTTTTTTTTTAAGAGAGAGAGAGAGAGAGAGAGAGAGAGAATTTTTTAATATTTATTTTTTAGTTTTCTGTGGGCACAACATCTTTATTTTATTTTTATGTGGTGCTGAGGATTGAACCCAGCGCCCCGAGCATGCAAGGCGAGCGCTCTACCGCTTGAGCCACATCCCCAGCCCCAAAATTGCTTCATTTTTTAACACAAAGATGAGCAGGTTGCTGGAAAGTGACCTTATAGCCACTGGTCCTTGGCCTTCTGTGGAAAAAATGAAAAGCTGTCTTCTTCTGGTGGATTGTATACGTGAAGGTGGTTTAGGGGAACTTTGGCTATATAAAGTACAAAGAATTTGTAGTACAAAGCATTAAGCAGATTTAAGTTATTGCTATTATTTCTCCTGTTCAAGAATTTGCAGATAGATCTTTATGATTGGCTATGGGAGATGCATAAAAGGTAGTGGGGAGAAAAGCATCATAGACACCAGCTGAATGGCTAGGGGAAGCCAAAAAATTTTAAAATACATTCTGCTCAAGCCTGGATAAAATCCAGAATTTAGTTAATTAAAAATATAAGTTAAGTTTCAATCAACAAATTCATTCATTATAGTTAAGACTTTGTTTCTTTTATCAAACTGCTTATAAGCCCATCCACTGACTCAATGAAATTTAACATTTAGCTCTTTAACTCAAGAGCTATTTTTGAACATACTTAATTGGCTGGAAAAAGTATACTGAACCCTTCTTTCAAATGACCTACCTTTAGGAAACTGGGCTAGTTGGCTCATTAAACTATAAATGTATCCCAGTCTCCTCATGAAAACACATTTTAATTCAGGTTGAGTAGTGTATGGTAAGAGACACTGGCTAATATCCTGAGATTGCAAACACAGATAGGTAAAATATGTCAGTACATGAAAGATCAGTGCCAAATCTAGAGATAAAGGGTCTTTCCAAAGATGTGTTCTTTTGCCCTTGAATTCTATTGTTTTTGATTACTCTGTCGGTAACTGTCTGTCTGCTGATTGTTGAAGAAAGCAAGAGAGAATAAATGGCCACAAGCAGATCCACTTCCAAGGACAGGGTATACTTGCAGACAAAAGATGCAGGATTCTCTTTCCCTGCCCAGAAGAAATGAAATGCAAACCCTCTCTATTAGTTCCCTGGGGCTGCCTTAGCCAAGTCCCACTAACTTGGAGACTTAAACAACAGAAAGTTATCGATTCACAATTCT
Organism: Marmota flaviventris; assembly: GCF_047511675.1. Lineage (NCBI taxonomy): Eukaryota > Metazoa > Chordata > Mammalia > Rodentia > Sciuridae > Marmota > Marmota flaviventris. Next base: position 68,815,089 of record NC_092512.1, read on the forward strand.
GGAAGCTAGAAACCCACGATGAAGGTGTTAGCAAGGACACATTCTCTGTGAAGGCAAGGGAAGGATCTGTTACAGGCCTCTCTCCTAGCTTCTGCTACTTTCTGAATTATGGCCAGCAAAACTCGATGTATGTTCAACACATGACATTTTTCTTATGTGGGTGTCTTCCCAGTTTTCTCCTTTTTGTAAGGACACCAGTTATATTGAATTAGAGCCCAACCTACTCCAGCATGTCCTCATCTTAACTAATTACATCTGCAATGACCCTGTTTCTAAATAAGTTTACATTCTGAGGTACTGGGCATTAGAATTTCAGCATATGAATTCTGGTGGACAAAGTTCAACCCATAACACTCTCTCTAGAGGAAGGCCTCTTCATCCTGTGCCTCATACTAACTCTCTAAGTAACTTTTTAAATAAACTTTAAGCCTAATAACCAGTACATAGTCAAAAGTTAAACAGAATAATAACTGTTACAGAAATCATGGTGAGTGCCAGAAGAAATGACAAGCCTTGGGGCTGGGTGGCTCAGTGGTAGAGTGCTTGCCTAGCATGTGTGAGGCACAGGGTTTGATTCTCAGCACCACATACAAATAAATGAATAAATAGAATAAAGGTCCATCAACAACTAAAAATAAAAAGAAATTACAAGCCTTCACTCTAAACAGATTAAGAAAAGTCAGTGAAATTTGTTATTAGCTATGACTAGAAGCAACAGCACAAGAAAGCACAAAGAAATTATCTGTAACTGTGAGCAGGAAGATATGACAAGCAGAAAAAAACTTAAAAAAAAAGGAAAGAAAAAGGGAATACATTAGATACAAGGAGCACATGCAGTCCCTGTAGATAAACATGTTACTCAAGTGAGAATAAATTTGTCCAGAGTGGAACCTGAGGTTTATAAGAGGTTCTGTGTCAAACTCCTAAGCACTTATCATTTGGTGCTGGGGATGAACCAAATGGTTTCCCTGTGGTGGTGATGGTTTCAAGGTGCAATTGGTTATGGAAAACAAAGGGATTTAAAACAGTGAGTATGTTTCTTCTAGAGTGAGTATCTAAATAAAGTACAGTATGCACTTTGATTCAATGACAGGTGTAAGGAACCAAACATTGAACTAAAATCTTGCATGCATTTGCTGCATATATACAATAAATACTAAACAAGAAATAAACATGTCTTAGAAGTTCTAGGGGTTCCATAATACTTCTTATATTTCAAGACACATTTTGTTTGTTTGTTTGTTTTGTTTTTTTAACTTGAGAATCATTAAAACATTCCCTTTCCACAAGGTCTCAGTTATCCGGGATTATTCATTAATTGTATGCATAGTTTAATTGACCAAAGTTTTTAATTTCCTGTTTTTATAGCAACATTCCCCAGATGTATAACATACAGTCCCATGTGTTAGTAAATGGAACTTAATGAACTTAGGGCCAACTGTGTGATGTAGGCAGATGGTTTTGGGTTTTACATTGACTCTCTATTAGTAAGGGTTCATAGTCAATAGTGAATTCAATTCATTCCCTTTTCATAATGTGCTGTTTCAGAGCCTCCTATACCATGTAATAACAAAAGTAATTGTTAAATAAAGGAATAGAAATGTTATCTTGGTTTATTCTTTTGCCTTTAATAAAAATGTCAGGCTGGGGTTGTAGGTGGACACACAATATCTTTATTTCATTTTTACGTGGCGCTGAGGATGGAACCCACTGCCTCACACATGTGCTAGGCGAGCGCTCTACCGCTGGACCACCACTCCAGCCCCAGCTCTAACCTAATTTCAAATTCACTTACATTAAATTTATAAGAAGATATCATCAATTAGTATTTTATAATATTGCTACTTAAGATCATGAATGTATGATAAAATTATGTTACATTTTTATTTTTTTATAACCACAGAAAGAATTTTTGTACCATTGCTACTTTTTTTTTCTGCCTCTGATATTTATTAACTAGGATATTTGGTTACAAATGACAGAAACCAAACACAAAGTAACTTCAATTATTACAAAGGACTTTATTGGCTCATGAATTTAAAAAGTCTAAAATTTTATATAGTGAGGCTGGACCTAGGAATTCACATGATGTTATCAGGACTCTGTCTCACCATCTCATAATCATGTTTCCTTTTTATTCCCGGACCTTATACTCTCCCATCTTAGACAAATAGCATATTACCTACTACTCTCCCCCCACAAACACATACACCAAATACCCATTACTCATAAGAAGAATATGTTCATTTGCTTAGGAAAGAGTTTTTTTTCCATGGCTATGTCATTAAAATGAAAAGAAACAAAAGCCCCAATTCCCCCCAACAACAAAACAACCTGAAATTCTCAGTATTTCCAAACTCCTAACCTATAAAACCCAAAAAATCCATTTGTTGATTGAGTTTTTAATCTTCCTGAGAATTTTTCAGTTTCATGTGGGCAAAACTCAACATGTACTTGTGAAAAACAAACAACAAATTATGTGGAAAAAAAAAGTGTGTTCAAATTATGTGAAAAAAAATGACAGTTGGGATCCTACTCCAAAAAAAAAAAAAACAATATCAGCCACATAACACGTACTTAATAATAGCCAGAGATATTGAGTTGAATTTTTACCATGCTGGAAAACCATGGCAATATTGAACAGTATAATTCTGTCTCAAAGCAGCATTATACATACATACACACACACACACACACACACACACACACACATATATATACATGATAGTTTTTAAAATCTTAAATTAGATGCCATGTTACATGAATTATTTTAGAAGAAAACAAAAGGTTGATTTACAATTTAAAATGCTGGTAGTTAGTGAGATGAGAAATTTTCAATACTGGCCTGTTAACAGGAAATGAAAATAAAATGTATGTTCACTTACGCGTTATAAAGAAGCACCTGAAGTTGGGCACTGTAGCACAGACCTGTAAGCCCAGGGGCTCAGGAGGCTGAGGAGAGAGGATGGTGAGTTCAAAGCGAGTCTCAGCAATCTAACAAGGCTCTGGACAACTTAGTGAGACCCTGTCTCAACTAAAATATATTTTTTAGAAAAGGGGCTGGGAATATGGCTCAGTGGTTAAAATGAGCCCTGGGTTCAATCCCTGGTACAAAAAAAAAAAAAAAAGAATCACCTGATATTTTTAGTTCATAACCTTACATATAGCATTTTATGCTCAACCATATAATCTCAACTGAGTAAAAGTGACAGAATTTCAGTTTCTGAAAGCACATTTAGAAAATAAAAATCTCATTATACTTCATTATTTAAACCAACAGACCCTCAAGACTTTGGTGTTTAAAATAAAAATCAGTGACATTTTCCAACTATAACTCTCGTTTACAAAAGAAGTATTACAATAGAAAATTTTCTCCTGAGATTGCATCATCACATTGAAACAGTAAAAATAGAAATCAAATAGAGTAAAAAGTTATTTCTGTGAATGCAAGTAATAGAACATCTTTGGCCTTGATCTTTTCCAGTTTCATGCGGGAGAAACAAAAACAGGAAAGTTTGATCTTCTTGACTAAATTGCAGTGGTCTGAAAGGCCTGGCTCAAACACAGACCA